>NW_020955445.1:935868-939145 GCF_003031625.1 Empidonax traillii
GACTGGAACAGATTATTCAAAATCAGTCTTAGTTTTAATCATGTTGTGACTAATATTCTCAGTCAGTGGAAACTTCCAGGGCAAAAAGTCTAGCTAGAACAATTACTAAAAATTTATTTATCACAATCTCAAATTTTCCTTACTGGAGGGGGAGGGGGGAGGGAAGGGGAGAGGAGGGTTAAGAAAAAAGAGAATAATATATTATAAAAAGTTCATTAAGTTCAGTATTAAGTATCAGGTTTTGAAAACTAGAAACACTTCCCTCTTTAAAGAGTTAATTTTCACATGATGAGAAATCTGTCTTACAGACGTTCAACCAGGCATTTGTGCAGAGAGAGAGACAAGCTTTTCTCCTGTTTAGTAAGATCCTTGAGAGTCTCCGCACTGTATTGCTGTTCTTATTTCACACTGACACAATCACTGAAAAAACATTTTTCCAAGGATATTATAAACATAATCTCTCTAGAGGAATAATATCTTTTGATACTTCACATATCTTTGCTAATTCTTTCACGTTTGATGCTTGTGTTTGTTTTCTAAGGTACATAAAATAAATTCATATATTTTTCTATTATTTTAGTACCATCTAGCAGTTTTCAACTCAGTCCTGCATGCATGTCATGCACTACCTGTCTCTGTACAAAACTGTATCTTTCACCATACTTTTTACGTCCTTTTATCACATCTTTGAGCAATGTTCTGAATTATTTTTCTTCATATTTCTCTAGCTCTACTTTGACTACTAAGAAATATTTATGGCATTTGCTTGCATTGATTTTGTAATTTTTTCTCCACAGTTTTGAATGTACCTCTTTTTCATGTTATGAAATGTTCTTCTTATTAGAAAATAACTATGATGTTTATGTTACTATTAACGATAATCTCAACTTTTGTACAAAAGTAGGTAGGTGTATTTGAAAAAACTCTAGCTATTCAAATTCTAGTCCATAAAAGAAAATTTCTAAACACTCGTTATAGTCTAAGCTTATTCAAAAACATTAATGTAAAAGGTGTAAAACTGCCAAACTTAAATGGCTTGTCTTCTAAATAGAACAAGGTTATGTGATGCCTACTTAGGAGATGACAGTACAATTTAAAGGCCCCCCAGAGCTAAATATTTGTTCATATTTTCTTAGATTTTATCAGTATGGCAGAAATATATTTCAATTAAGGGAGTATATTTATGGGAATTAGCATATGTAAAATATTGTACTTTTAGAAATATCTGATGCAGGGCCTTTAGGCTTGTCTGTAATATAGTGAATACGTCTTGTCGTTATTAAGTATTCAATGGATATCTTTATGCATTACAATTATAGCTTTGTTTTCTCATTGGACAGTTCATACAGAAATGATTCCTGGATATAAGTGGCTGCTATATTAAAGTGTAGTGCAGTCATACTTCAAAGATAGCAATATAAATAGGAGGAGATGGTAAAGTTGCAGCCATACTATTAAATTCTTTGCTCACTATCTGTCTAAAAGTGTCTTTATGATACTTGTTTTGCAGTAGCCTATTAATATTTGGAAAATGTGATGAAGTTTCCTGCTTATGCTAGTAATTGTTTATCTGGGAACTAGATGATAATATCTCATCGTAACAATAGATTTTTCTATGCAGTATTATATCAAAGACATTACTTTTTAATCACTGTTTTTGTAGTTCTTTGTTAACAACCATTGTGAACATCAGGTCAGTTACAGTACAAAGCAAAAAAATGGTACTTTATTATGTATGCTTTATATTCTTATTCTTAACATTTATTCCCTACCTATTTTTAAACAACTCTGTAGTGAGCAGTAATCACTAAAGATCTAATCCAGTATCTGGTGATGTCAAGGAACAGGATTCAGTGGCTTTTAGAAAAATAAGTTTATAGCAGAAGTCAGTTCTTTAACATTTATTCATATTAGTAATAATTACTGGGATATTTTTATGAGATTTATGGATTTAAGATGTTTTCGGATGAGGCCTCTTACATAGCAAAGGTTACCTCCTTCATGCTGAAACTGCTCATTTCTTGAGGTTAGGTGTATCCCTATATGTAACACTTACTCAGAGCTCATTCTCCAGTACCGTGTAGGACAAATGAAAGTTTTGTATTTGACAATATGTAAACAGTCTTTCTGTCTGTCAAATAATGTCTCACTATTTCTACCAATATGTACTTCCAGCTCTACAGAACCATCCAACAATATTTGATGGCCAATTCAGTTCAATTCTATTAAAACTGTTGTTGTCTTTGTCATTCTTATTCCTCCCTTCCCCTTCCTCCTCCTCTTCTTCTTCTGACAAAACACAAGTATCAATATTCTTAGTCAATGTTGTTTTATTTGTTACTTAGGCAAACTTGTGATTTTCCTCTGGCACTAAATCTGTACTAAAAGCTTCACAATTTCAGAGTTTGATTTTTTAAAATGGAATCTTTTTGGTTGAAAATAGTACACAGGCTCCCCACCTAATGTATGAGAGGGATTAGGTATCTACGTATTGCATACATTTGGAATAAAACCCCCAATTCCACAGCAAGTTGAAGGAGCATCCCCCGAACTTAGCCCACTGAGAAATGTGAAGACAGTAGGACAGTAGATATCTGAAGTAAGTAGACTCATATCCCTTTAGGGTCTGTTTTTCTCCACTGACACAAAAGAGATCCTGTATTATCCCTTTCAGAGGTCAATGTAGATAATGTGTAATAGTTCAAATGGCTTCTGTCTGATTTGCTACATTTTCTTTCCATTTCCACTTCAGTTTATACACTGGTGCGACCTCATCAGTTGTTTGTTGTCTTATCACTTGTGTTCACCTACAACTTCTAACTAATTGCAAGCATTTCATTCTGTAGGATTTTCTATTCTTAAAACTATTATTCCTGGAATTTCAGGAATTTTACCTCTAGTTAAAGGGATTCTTGTTAAAAGCAAAATAGAGTGGCTAAATGTTTGTACTCAACTTTAAGGAAAGCACTAATAAAACCCCTTTAATTAAATGGTCCCAACTTTATGTTCACTGAACTGTAGTTCTATGTTGTAACAGAGAATGGATTAACATAGTAAGAGTCGTAGTTCCTGAGAGTGATCTTTAAATTGAAAGATTTTTTTATATTTATGGCATGGTAGGATGCAAACTTACAGCAAGTATTTTATCTTTTAGAAGACCTTTCTGAAATGAGGCTTACAATGAACTCACTAAAGAACTTATTTTTTTTGTGTGTCTCAAGTTAGTCAAAGATGTAGTGAATATAATGCCATTCCACTTGCCCTAAATAATACGCAT
>NW_020955445.1:940043-947337 GCF_003031625.1 Empidonax traillii
GAGAATGGATTAACATAGTAAGAGTCGTAGTTCCTGAGAGTGATCTTTAAATTGAAAGATTTTTTTATATTTATGGCATGGTAGGATGCAAACTTACAGCAAGTATTTTATCTTTTAGAAGACCTTTCTGAAATGAGGCTTACAATGAACTCACTAAAGAACTTATTTTTTTTGTGTGTCTCAAGTTAGCCGAAGATGTAGTGAATATAATGCCATTCCACTTGCACTAAATAATACGCATCATAAAGAAATGGGTATTTGTCAATTTTGTGGCTGGCTCCATAAGACAAACTTTAGAATTTTTAAAAGACCTTGTGACAACACTGGCTTTAGCAATATATATTGATGTGAAAATAGTAATGTCTCTTTAAAAAAAAATATATATTTTGTCATTGAAATCTGCTTTATTTTCAAGAAAGAAGGCAATTCATCATTTTTCACAGGAGTAAAAACACATGCAGACATTAGGTGTCAGTTTCAGAAGTGTCATTCAAATATCTAAAAGCTTTGCAAATTCCAAGTCCATAACATATATTCCACAGTCACTTAATTCTGGAACAGTCATCTTAATCCCAATCGTAACTGCATGTCACTGAAGTGTCCATTTAAGATAGCAGTCTAGGCTTCCTTTGCAGTCAGTAAGAATGTGAGAGATCTCAAGAGAACCATTAATCTTGGGAACCATTCTTAAAATAAGATTCATTGCTGCTCTTGGAGGTCTGTCCACTGCACACAAAGGAAGCTTATGCTAAATACCTAAATCTCTGTGAGATGGAAGAAGTGTTTCAGTTGTGTATACGTATGCAGACAATGGCATCTGATACAATTTTGGATATATGGGATGACTGTCTACAGCTGGAAAGTTCAATATGCACCTTATGCAATCTGGACCCTGTTAGAGTAGTAGTCTAAAGACTGATGCAGATGTCTAAAGCTGATGACTACATTTGACCATACGGCTTTATAATCTGTGAAGAGAAACATTAATTTTTACAGTACAATTAGTCCCAAAGGAAACGGTAGACTAATTTTTCTCTGGAGGTAACTACCTTTTGTTAGTGAGTTGCCAACGAGAGAGCCAAAAGTTCATAGCCAGATCCAGGCAGCTACATAGACAATGCATACAGCTAGGTGAGACCCTGGGTAATTATTCTGATTGTAGTTGGCTCAGTGTTATGTGAGCTAGAACTTGGCTAGGATAATCTGTCTGAGGGATAACCTTCAGTCCAGGTCTCCAAAAACAAGTAGATGTTTTGCTGAGGGATGTGGTTTAGTGGTAGACCTGGCAGTGTTGGGTTAACAGTTGGATTTGATCTTAGATGTCTTTTCCAACCTTAATAATTTTATGATTATTTTTGGGTTCCACAAAACAATTAATTATTCTGAATAAAAGGTTGCAAACAATTCATTACCATCACCATTTATGCCTGAAATCAGTGGATTTGCACTGCGTGGTATAGGAAAGCATCTGGGTTCTATGTTTTTTTAAATAAGCTTTTGGGTATGCTACACTTTTATATGAAAAGAAGGTAGAAATATCCTCTGCATTGGAACAGAAGCTGTGGTTTGTAGTAGACTTTGGGGCTTGGTCTGATTTAAGAAAGTTCCAGTTTGCTTGAGAAATGTAGTTATTTATTACAATTTTCCGTTTGGAGCATTAGGTGATACATTGCAGTTATAGAAACCAGGCCACTGAACAAAGAGAAGAGTGAGATTTTTGGGTTCAGTTTCTGTATTTTACAGAAGGTAGGGAAGTAAGTAAAATGACAGGCCTAACATTTACGTTGTTTCCTGCCTTACAGAAAACACACTTTAGGGACTCTCCCAGTCCCAATTTTGTAAAGCGTGCTGCTTCACTTCCACAGACATGCTAGAAAGGACCTAACAATAATGCTTAGAAGTAGCAGAGTATAGATCCTAAGCTGTACTCAGTGAAGTTAGAAAATAATGGGTGTAGAACACTGTTCTCAGTTAAATTAATTAGTATTCTATAACACCATGTATTCCTGAGATATGCCTTGGTTTTAGTAGGAATAGATTGGCTGACTGACTTTAAAATGGTATGAATATATTAATTTATGGATGATAATATCACATTCCCAGTGAGTAAACTTGGGTAAATAAAAAGAAGACATGTCAGTGTTGTCTGGTAACAGATTAGAAAACTGCACGATATAATTAGCATTGGCTAACCCAACATTCATTCTTTTAATAAATATAAACCCATAGAAGTAAGTGGGTGAAATCCATTGTATCTAATTTAAGCACACAATTTATAGCAAAATTTTAAGAGCCTCTTAGGACATTCACAATAAAAGAAAATGTTTTGGTTATCAAAAAGAATGAGTGTGTATGGTGCAGATGTAAATGTAGGTAAACATTTTTACCTCTGGAGACTTTCTAGAAATCTGAAGATTTTGAAGAGTGTAGAAGTTGGGAATTCTCTACAGAGACTCTGAACTTGATGGAGACAGATCCTACATATAGGATATTTATATTTACTCCCTTCCCAAAAGAGAGCAAGAAGGATAAATACTGGCTACATTAAAATGTTTTAACACCCTGATGGAGTTCATGGAAGAAATATCAAGAAAATCGTCATTCAGTTTCCTCCTTGTGATGTTTCCTCAGTGGTTTCCAGAAAAGTTCATTACATGAGGCAGCATCCTTTTAATCACTAGTTCATAGTTATTACATTTATAGAAATCCAGTACAGAGATATGTGAAATACCTCTCTGGAGAACATATAAACTAGCAAATTCCTGTGAAATACTCATGTACAATAATTACTGTGCCAAAGCTACTATCAGTAAAAATTACATATGGAATTTAATAATATTTGGAAATGAGAAAAATAGGCCAAAGAGCATTTAAAAAAAAAAAAACAACAATATTTTTATTGATTTTAGTTTTGTTAACTGTGGAGACCCATTATTTACCCATCATATAGAAGATATTTAAGAATTTGATTCGTGGTGTACTGAGTGAGTTCAGATGCATAAAAGTTTAACATTTTCCCATTAATGAAAACTCGTTACAGTTTTTAGATGATTCTGAAATGCTAAAATCTTTCTTCTGGAAAAAAATATTATCAACCTAACAAAATCACCAGAAGGAATTTGAGGTATTGGTGGTTTTGAAATCTGATTTTCAAGGAGACATCTCAAAAAGACAGCTAAAAAGACAACAAATACAGTATTCATGTTTGGACACTCCCCTTCTGAAATATTACCTCATACTTCTTGCAAGAGTCATGCTTGCTTCTGTCTCCTGGAACTTACTTAAACCTTACATCCAAAAGCAGTATTGCCTGTCAACATCTCCCAAACAAAATATGCATCTGGGTAGACTCCTCTAGTGCACCTCCTCATAGTTGCTAACAGCAGTTCTGCTACACTGGAAAGTGTTCTGGGAATAATTTCCTTTTGTATGGGCAATGGCTTTTTCCTGCATATCATCTGCACATATCAAGTAGCATGTAACCTCTTCAGAATGCTGCCTCTCTCGCTGTCACATACACATATACACGTCTGACCCCTGGGACCCCTGTCCTTTTCCCTGTCCTCTCTCAACTTCTACTCCACTCTATTTCTCCCCAGACATAAACCAGTAGATTTTCATAGTAAGATAAAGCTAAGTAACTTCCGTCCATAATTATGTTGTCCCAGCTTATCTCTAGCAGCTTAGTAGAATTCCTTACTTTAGTGATTCTTGTTGCACTTTTATTCTGGAATTGTCTTAACTCATCTACAGACTTCAAAAGTTTGTATTTAAAAGACATAACAATAATCTAATCTTTATTAGCTTTTTCTTTTACCTACTTGCACACTTGAAGCTGGGATTCAAAATTTTAAACAGTTTGTGCACTTTTAGTTCATACGTAAACAGAATTCATGGTGATGATTATTCTTGATTTGATTTTAATTATCTCATATTTACTTCACCTGAAATAAATAAATAAATATTTTATAGATCAATTTGTTTCTTACCAAGAAAGTTTTTAACTCAGTAAGATGGAGAGTGATGTCTTCTCAGCAGTTATCCTTCTAAGTCCATGACTTTCATGTTCCTCATACATCTGCAGCCAGTCTTCAATAGGACATGTGACACATGCTCCCATTTTACTTTTTCTGTAATTGGATTGATAGATAGCTTTCAGGAGATTTGAAGCTATAGATTCAAATTCCCTGTAGACGAAGACAACTGAAGTCTGCAACTCCTTCTATGGAAGAAGTGGTCTCACTACATGATTATGGCAGCAATATTCTGCAAATTAATTTGGTATTACTTCTCTGCAGCAGATGGGATATCAGGCACTACAGAATGCTCTAGCCTGGCTTTCAGCTGCTACTCCAAAATGGTCTACATAAATTCTATATTATACCTGTCATTCCTTTATGAATGCCAGATACCCTAAAGCTTTTCAGATAGACTCAGATGAAAGCTGAGTCATTTGGCTTAGCAAAAGAAGGGATTCAAATGGCCAGGGACATCAGTAAAACACCTGTAGACAAGGAGCTTTAGCATGTCTTATGCAGTTGAAACAATGTGGGTCATTTTTCTTGGCATTAGACTCTTAAATTTTGTATAAATATCCTTTTTGACATTTTATGTTTGTTATGTGTCTGCCTTGACTTTTAACTACATGCCCTTGGTGAGAGAGAGAGGCATATCTGAAAAAGAAAACCATAGATTTGAAAAAAATTGGCCCCTAAATTGGCTGTTCATGCTTTAGAATGCATTCTTCTAGCTTTCAGATCCAGATAACCCTCCTCCCCCCTTACATGTCAAAGACAAAACACTCTCACTTTCTATTAATACAGCTGAATTGTGACTATTTCATCATCAGATTTTTACTTTAAACCATGGATTTTCTGTGACTGATATGAAACTACTGGAACATGGATAATTGGGGTGCTGTATTAATCACTGTTAGCAAACTGGAGGAATGATTAAGGCAAAAAATGGCTAATTTCACAGTTTATCTGTGACATAAAATTCTCAAAGAGGGTCATATGTATTGCTGAAAATATCTCTAGCTATTTTATTTTATTTTTCCTGTAGAAAAAAGTAATAGGAAAGATTAATACTGGTTCTCAAATGGCCTATAATTTATTCTTTTAATCAAAAAGTAAATACAGAATGTTATATCACTCAATTCTTGAAAAAGCCCTAACATTTTACTGGATGAAAAGCAGACCTAAACAGAATTCTTGCTGTCTGCTACTACTCTTGCATTTGAAGAGCAAACCCTTACTGTTTTATAGACTCAATGCAGGAAACGAAGACTGTGTCTGACTTTTCCTTTGTTGTTGTTTTTTTTTCCCTGCAGTAGAAACAAAGTCTAAATAACCTGTTTCTGCTAAACAGTGATGGATTCCCATGGTGGAACTTGCAGAATCCTGTGGGTCCTTCCATGTGTTTTCACCAAATATTTTAACTATACTTTATGAAGCCAGCTGTTGAATGCAATCTTAGCTCTACTTGACATAAGGAGTTCTTCTGCCCCCTGCCATTGCTGCCCAGAAGAACCATTTATTTTTGTGAACATTAATTGCAATTTTCTTGTTTATTATAGCATGCTTCAAGAAGAGAAGCATTATAAGTCAGTTTAGAAGATAACTTCAGTAATAGTCACATAAAGGGGCTGAAGCGCTGAACATCTTTCAGTAACTAAATGCACGCCTTACTTTCAGAGGGGTTCTGGTCTGAAGGGCCACTAATGTCCACACCACAGGAAAAAAAAAGAGAACTCAAATCATGAATTCAGCTGCTCATGCATAGGGGAGCATTCAGCAGTCTGGACACTATTCATTATTGCTGCTTCCCTCTAACAGCAAAAGGGTTGAATGAGACAAGAGAGGTAAATCGCAATAGTGTTTTTGTTGTAATTTCTCCATCTCTGACCAACTTCTCAAATATTTTGATGTTAAAATCGTGCCCATGCTTAAACAAGAAAATACAACCTTTAGGATTATAGAAAGAAGGAAAAAGGAAAACGTGCACATAGGGAAAACATCATCATGAGATGCCAGAATGGGATATTACAGTTCCAAGGAAACAACTGTATTTTCAAAATGTAATTAAATGTATTTATCTATATAAATGTATGTATGTATATAAATACATGTATATACATGTATGTATTTACATACATAAATGTAGTACTAGAACAGATTAGTCAAAACTGTCTTAAACTCATTCAAATCTTTATTAAACACCTATTTGCAACCTTTCATCCTGCTGTAGGACTAATGATACTCCATAGCTGGACAAGATGGATCTCAGTTCTAACTCATTACCAAAAGCTGATACCGTTGGTTGTCAGAGTTAATCTATATTTTATCTTTATAGTCTGTTAAAATATGGGATAGGGAGAAAGTCAAAATGAAAATCTAAATGAATCTAGAGAAAAAAAAATTAGCTGTAGCACAAATGCCTTTATTTGTAATGAAATATGCACCAGCATTTTTGTAATTTTCTCATAGTTGACTAGAACAGCCATGTTGAAAATTGCGTGAAGATGCATTTAAAGTTTTGTTTTGATATTTATTGTTACAACAAAATAAATACAAACAATTATTGGGTTTTATGGAGCACACATTGAACAGTGAAATCTGTAAAACCATGCATGAAAGTTTTATCATTTAATCCTGATGTATCACTTTTTCCTTAACATTTAAAATCAAAGTTTTGTTTTATTATAAATACAAGCAAGAATAAAAGGTATATACCAACATTTTAGGTACAGAGCAAGTGAAGGAAGTTGTCATTATTGGTACGCTTTGTCCCTGCCTAGTTTCAAGTTCTTTCAGTAGCTTTTAGAGGGAGTTGTCTAAACAATGGTCTTCATGAATGGACCTAAGAAGCATGACTTCATCTTATGTAAATCAGTCACCTAAAAATTAAATCCTCTGCTATAGTCAGTGGAAAAAGATAGTGACCAGTGACTGGCTCAAACTGTCTGACTTTAAGGCAACACTAGGGGAAATAAACCCAAGTCACATGGAAATTCAGATCATCTTCTACTGAATTTGAGACCATGTGTTTTATCAAAGTACTTCT
Source organism: Empidonax traillii (assembly GCF_003031625.1). NCBI lineage: Eukaryota > Metazoa > Chordata > Aves > Passeriformes > Tyrannidae > Empidonax > Empidonax traillii. The sequence continues at coordinate 947,109 of NW_020955445.1, forward strand.
AACTCACTTAGTTGACTGCTAGCTTTTGTCTCTGTGCTACGTGCCAGCATTTTTACCAAGTTTATATGAGCTGGATAAGTTTGCAGGCTATACAGGACAGACATATACAGCACAGCCATTTATGAGCTCCAAATTCCTCTGCAACCAACAGTAATAGCAAAAGAATAGAAACAAAAACAGAACCAAGGACAACAAAATCAGCAACAATGAAAGGAAAGAGTCAGAGCCT
>NW_020955445.1:948218-977925 GCF_003031625.1 Empidonax traillii
TTTTACCAAGTTTATATGAGCTGGATAAGTTTGCAGGCTATACAGGACAGACATATACAGCACAGCCATTTATGAGCTCCAAATTCCTCTGCAACCAACAGTAATAGCAAAAGAATAGAAACAAAAACAGAACCAAGGACAACAAAATCAGCAACAATGAAAGGAAAGAGTCAGAGCCTGAAGGAACATATAAAAACTGTTACATGGTCACCCATTAAGGTAGCAATGGTAACAGCAACAGCAGGAACAAAATCTTCGCTGATGCTATTCTGGAGTATTTAGCAAATATTATCCCCTCTTATGTCATAGACACTATCCAGAAAAAAAGATGATCCATTAACAATTGTGTATGATCTGCCCTGACTGTTTGCACTTTCAGAACAGTTGCACAGTTGCTGTTTTCTGGTTTCAAAAATTCTAGATGGCATGTAAAATTTTGCAAACACTTCTGAAGGCTGAGAATGACATAAAAATTAAAAAAGTAAAATCTATCCTCTTTTAATGTTTTTTAAATTCCATCTGCTTTCTCTTCCTCACACTTCCTTCCTGCCCCCTGCCTCCCCATCCAAAAAACCAACTAACCAATCAAACCAAAATAAAAAAAAAAAAAAAAAAAAAAAAAAAAAAAAAAAAAAAAAAAGGGAAAAATGCTTCCTACTTTTCATGTAAACATTTGGGGGTGATTTATGCCATAGCAGCTGCTCTCAAGCACATGCTGACAGATAGGACAAAATATGACATAAATCCTAAATGGCAAACATGTAACCGCTGCTTTCAGTTGATATTGTACTGTTGATTTCGCAGAGATGCTGTAAAAGAAGAAGGATAACACCTTATGACAGATATGAATTTTTATATTATCCTTTTTTTTTTTTTTTTTTTTTAACCTTCAGTCCTGATTAGGAAATATGTTGAAATCTTTATTATTGTTCACTTGGTTTTGCTTTTCCTGCTGTTTGGTTCTTTCTTCCCAGGGACTTTTCTTTCTATCACTTTAACTTTGTCAGTTAGTTCTCAAAGCTGACAGTCCAACAGACATCCCTTCACACCATGTCCTCTGCTGTTAAATCAAATGGCCCAGAACAGTTCAGTCATTGTGGTAAAGGAATAATTAAATGTCTATTGTACAAGGTATTCAGGAAATTACAAGACATCAATGGGTGGATAAACATGTACTTTGAACTTAGGAAAAAAATTGAGATCTCTGGTGGCACAAAATAAAATAAAGCAAACGCACAGTCAGCAGAAAAATGAGAAAATAATTCTTCTTGATATTCAAATGAAAGTCACAAATTTGTCTACATTAAGAGTTCAAAGGTACTACGGAACAAGTCAGAAAATTAGGTCAACCACCCTACTGGCCTCTTCCTTCAGTTTTTACTGAAGAGAAACCTTCATTTTAAAGCCAACACCAGGTATTTGCTGTAATCTTTATTTTATAGCTTCATAGTTGAAATGCTACTAATAGGGAAACCAACTGCTGTTGAGATTTTTTTTTTGTTTGTTAGAGTTTAACCAGGGAAAATCTGTTTCAAATCCATCCCCTATCTTAAAGTTTTTCTGTAAGTATATCTGAAAGCTACTAGGGAGGCTCTGAATTTTAACGTGATGGATAAAACATAATAAAATGGCTAAAATCAATAAGCAGAACGAGTTGGTCATTGTTATTCCAAACTTGTTTCTTCAAATTGACAGTTTTTAAGTCTTTTTAAACTAAATTGAGACACAGAGTGGATGGCATACCATTGACCAGGGTTTACCACATGACAGGGATTTTCTTTTTAGGCTCTTGTGAATTTTGCAGTGATTTGGAAGCAAACTGAAATACAGCTGCAGTATTTAATAAAAAAAAAGATACTGCAATGTCAGTGAAAGGAAAAATTTGCTCAGTTTGTTCTTTTGGTGACTAGTGATGCGTTTAAAATATGATTTAAACAGTTCAACTACATATTGGAGAAATAAAATATTCCATAAATTGAAAGGTTTGTGGGCATAAGTTGTAGAGAGTGATGGAGTCCACCCTGAGTCTTTTTTATAAGCTTACGAATTCTTTAGGGGGAATTAATAATGCAAAAATGATGAAAAAGTGGAAATTTTACATTTTCAGAAAAAATTTATTAGTTATAGATTTACAAACAATACTAGGGACTTTTTTTTTTTTTTTTTTAAAGCTTCATAGCAGGAACAGGGATCCCGAAAGATAACAGCAAGGAAAGATGAGCTAATCTAAATGCAGCTAGGCAGTCAGGTTTAGGTAGTAGTCATCGCCAGGATAATTTATAGTTTTAAGCTTTTCTCAGCATTACTGACATACCAGATCCCAGAAATTTTATTAAGCCATAGACTGGCATGAGTGCAAAGTAATTTGCACAGAGCGTGAAAGAATTGCAAAGAACTTCAATATTGTTAAGTTTTATTTTAACTTTGTCTTCACAGTAGTTTACAGGAGTTAATCGCTATAGTCATTTCTAATAGACAAAGATTAATTGGTCTTCTTTATCAGAACATTTGGTGATTAGGAATGTTCTTCTCTCACACATATCTTTCATCACGGAGTGTAGTCGCTCAATAAAAAGATGTGCTCCAAACCAGAGCATCCATTTTTCAATATAGCAATGTACAGCAACAGGTTACTGCTTTTGTAAAGCTATTACTTTTACTGTCAACATGTCTGCTGCTAGAAGTTGTCTCATTAGACAGGATAAATTGGAACTACATAAGAAAATTTGACCAGGCAAGAAATGAAGTTTTATTCTATACCTGTATATACCTAAACACACACAGATGTATGTGCACACATATACAAGATAGAATGACTGAAAGAAAAATCATAATATGAGTGATAGGGTACATGGGTGGGTATGACATCTGTGAAACAGAAATAATTTTTATGGGAATAAAGACAGAATAATAATGTAAATATAATGTCACCCTCATCAGAGACATTCAAGTGAACCATGAAGCAAAAATCTTCAGGGCTGCGGTAGGTTGACCTTGTCTGGGTCCCAGCTGCCCACCAAGCTGCTCTATCATTTGCATTTCTCAGATGGACAGGAGAGAAAAAAAAAGATAAAAAACAGTTCAGGGGTTGAGATAAGGCAGTTTTCTAAAGCAAAAGCTGTGTGCGTATAAGCAAAGGAAAGAAAATATATTTTCTACTTTCCATCAGCAAGCAATGTCTGGCCACTTCACAGGAAGAACTTCACATCTCAGCCAGATCCAATTCAATTTTTATCCCTTATTCCACACTATTTGCATCATGCTCAGATCCCATCTAATTTTATGTATTTTATATATATATGTGTGTATGTGTTTATACATATTTCTTCTAACTATTCCACTGTATTTATTTCTCAATACTGAAATCCCTTTTTACCAACACTTACAGCTTTAAGTACATAAACCAGCTTTATAGCCAACATACAGATGTATAAATTTTCTTTAACTATTTCCTGTCCTTTCAGATAGATATTATTTTCTCATTTTGCGGACTTCCACCACCCCTCCAGATGGTAAAAAAAAAAGCCATGACTTAGGCTTTACTACATCAAGATGGGTGTTCAGGACAGGAGAAACTGCACATTTAATCACTGAGCACCAACACCAGCCCAGCCCAGGTCATGATGGCACTGTCCTTGCTCCTCACAAAATCCGCTCTTTGTTGGTTCATGTCATTCCTGCTGCTTTACTTCCTGTAACATACAATAGGTTCTTTTTCCCCCATAGTGAAATCTCCTTGAGGCACACACCAGGCTTCCCCATCCTGCTGCATTACCCACCTGGTATATCCAGGTCTTTGAGCAAAGACAATCCCACGAAGGGGTTTGCCTTTTCTTCCCCACCCACTTCCCCATATGTAGTAAGGGTATCTTATCTCCTCCAACAGTACTTAAGAGGTTTGTTTGGGCAGGACCAGGATGGTTAGCAGATCCTCTGGTGTTAACCAGCCAAGTGACTTCTGCTGAATTTGCATCCCAATGCTTCCATACCCCATTGCCTAAGGCTCTTAACATAGTGTTTACCAGTCCATTGTACCAGCCTTTCCAGAGGCTTGTGGGTGATAAGGGATGTGATATATCCACTCAATGCCATATTTTTTTTTGTCCAAAAGATATATTTTGGGGCAAGAGTAGAAAAGTAGAAACAGATATCTTAAGAAAATGAAAAGTTAAAGTGATATTAAATAATGTTGTAGTTGTGTCATTTCAATATGAAGTCCTGAAGATGGCTCTGGTATGTAAAAATGAACTTAAAAATTTGAGAAGTAATTGATTTCCCTACGAAAGCTAGTTTAATTGTGTAATTTCTTTAGCAACAGAGGCACTAGAATTGTAATCCCTGAGGGTACACAGATGAAGGAGTGAAGTGAGCCAGCACTGAAGTTCTGGCTTGGGCTGTCACTCATAATTAAGGCTACAAGTGCCTGGGTTGATTGCATGTGGACCAGTGGTTCAATCTGCTTTACGTATTCATCCAACAAAAGGAGATTTGTCTGTACAAGATCTTTAGGAGTTGAGAGCTGGCAAGTGAAGCTTGTATCTTCAATCATTTTTCTGACCACTGATTCCACTATTTCTAGACAGCTTACATAAGTATAAATTTGCAGGATACATAAATTAGTAGGCTTCTACTGCATTCTGAATTTTCCCAACTGGAACAATGTTTGTGTATATGTATAAAAGAATGTTCATGCACATACATAATAATCTGTCCATAAATACATGTGTTTTCCCCCACCATTCGTTTCTCTTATATTCCTGTTTGTATTTGAATCTAAATTGTTGTTCTTGCATGAAACATGGGAAACACAGTCTGCAAATTCTACCACTTTCATAATTACATTTAAATAGATCTTAAAAGCAACTACAATAATAAAACTAAAATAGTTAAAAGTTACCTGGAATAGCTAAAAGCTGTCTGGAACAGTTAGGGTCACATTTTTTGAACCCAATTTCAATACATTATTATGGGAACTAGAAAACTGGGCCAATACCAAAATGGACACTGCAACTTCATGTCAAGGAAAGGCAGTGACCTGCAGAGAAAGCAAAATAATGATAGTGTCTCCCTACAGACAGCACTCATGAAAGAGGTGCTTAATACTATTAACAATAGGGAATTATCTTTGATATCTTTTGAATTTCACTTTTTGTGAGGACTCGTGTCATGCTTTAGGAATGATACTCTGCAATTTAGTGCTCCCACTGAGACTCTCCAAACCACACTGCTAGTCTCTTGCTCCCCTTTCCTCCTCCCCTCCCCTCCCCTGCAGGTGGCTGGAGAGGAAAACTACATGCACAAAAGGTAAAGAAGATGGGTTGAGATAAGAACAATTTACTGGAAACAGCAATGAGATAAGAAAACAAACAGTAACAGCAACAATATTAATAACAAAAGTGTACAAAAGAGTGATTTAAATGCAAAAATGCTCACTGCTGAGCTCAACCCAACCACAGCAGTGCCACCCTGACTGCTCCCTCCAGGTCATGACCAGAATTACCCCAAATGATCTGTCTGCCATGTTCTGCCATGCTTGGTCGACCGGAATTTTCCTTCCTTCCCTTTTCCTCGGAAGAGACTCCCTTCCTCTGCCCCTGGCAATGACGTGAGGTGGTACAGAATAACCTCTGTGTCCTAGCCATGCCTCCTCCTGGCTACTGCAAAAATTAACCCTGACCTGGCCCAAACCAGGACAACTTGGGAAGAATCTCCATGATGGTTAAGCATTATACTTGTGGGTGATCATTTGCAGTTTTGCAGTGGGATTTTTGTCTGATACAAGGGAATTGAGTAATATTTGGTTTGTTTCAGTCCAGATGGGCATTTTTCTTTTGAATGCTTACATTCCTATTTCAGTTCCATGCTATCAGAAACTGTGGCAGTTCCTCAAGAAATAGAGCTTTCATGAAAAAGTACTTTTAAGACTTTCCAGATGCTGTATTGTCCAATCATAAAGAGGGCAAATCTGTATTGGGAAGGTGATTAGGAAACTAGTGGATTCTGAAGCGTTGCCTAGTAGGTTTCAGCAACCTATGCTTGCTTCGTAGCAACTCACACATCTCCTCTATGTACAGTTTTTCTTACACTCTGCTGTTATACCTTTCACTTATTATGTAAAGTGAGTTTGCACTTCTCATTCTTTTTCTAGTTCTGTATCTACAAATTCTATATTGCAAACCAGTATTACTCACAGTTTCATGTGTGCTTCTTAGAGCAGTTGTCAGAGCAGCTGAGCACCATTGTATGATGAATTAAATCCATGGAAATAAATATAGTAGCCTGATGTTAAAGGTGACTTTTACTCAGTGGAAGAACAAAAATTCTTGCCAGTGGTACTTTGACAGAACTTAGCTTTCTGTAGTGCAGAAAGGTCTATGTAATTTTTGCATCCAACAGCAGTTAGGTTACTGCTTCCTGTGACATAATGTCAGGAAGCAGTAGGAGTGGGATTACTACATGGTGAGGGGCTGGGGTCTATCTGGGCAGCCCCACTGGGCTTGACATGGCCTGGGCTGGGCACAGGACTGGGGTCCCCAGGCTGAGCCTGCCCTGGCCTCCTTGACCTGCAGATGGGGCTGCCCTGACAGGCTCCTTGGGGAAATGCAGCCCTGTCAGTGCCCTGTAGGTCCTGACACTGCAACCAGTGGATTGTCTCCAAAAAAAAGTAAATTTCTCAAAAAATAAATACATTTTTTAACCACTAGATTTAAACACTGTCTCATTTGACTAGTGAAAACATTATATGATATAAGGTAACAATATTCTGAAGACACATATTAAAGTTTAAATATTTGTGTTTATTCTAATAGGTTCCATTAACAAAAACTAAACAGAAACAGTAGACTAAATTGGTTCCTAGAATGGTTTACAAGTGGATAGTTTTATCTGCTAAGTATATGAGTACCTTCAATTGCAGCAATTAGTTAAAATTTCTCTGGCCTTCTGGTCTAACAACTTTTATAAAGAGCAATGGCATTGCAGTTTTCCTCTTAGAAAATACAGTATTTTTTCAGCTCGCAAAATATTGACTGTGGTATTTCAAAATGCATCGACCTTTCCAAAACTATTTTTTCCAGGCTGAAAATGCAAATGTTGATGACACGTTATTAGAAGAAAACTTTATGCATCATATTTATAGCTAGCTACAGTAGGGTGTAACTGTTTTAAGGATTAAGATCCCATACAAACACAGTAAATTAAAATGTAAAGCGGATTTGTGGCTGTACTTATGATGGCAATTATTTCTTCCACTTATTTGCTAAAATCCAGTCAACAAACACACCAGTCCACTTAATCTAGTGCTCAATTAGAAAAGCATTACATGCACTGCCAGCCTCTCTGTAGGCAGATGTGAAGAAAAAGCAAGAAAGGTATTCTGAACTCATACTTGGGCCCTGTCATTGAATAAGTGTCGCACAGATTTTGAGCTCTCTGCTGAAACTGGTCGAGTTCATACAATCATGGACCATGAAATACGTGACTACAGTTAACAGTCTCTTCAGGGAAGAGAAGTAATTTCCATATGAAATGACTGTTGTAAATTTAATGAGTTTCCAAATAGTTGCAAGACAAGATAGACCAATTTTATACTAGACTTAATCTTTAAGATGAGAGAGTCTTCTTGCAAATACTTGTTTCAACATTCTGTTTTAATCTTTAGAACAGATATTGACCGACGATGGAAAGATATTTATTTTGCTGCCACAGATCAACCAATGAAGAGTGTGCCTTTACGTTGTATAAAGATGTAAAACCTTCATGAAAAAAATCTGAATTTCCCAGGGCCAATTTTTTTTTTATCAGAAATTTGATCCATGACTGTTTCTATTTCTTTGTCATTGTTTGCATTGCATTATAGATTCTCTTTTCTCCTGCAGGCATCAAAATTTGATTAATTTTGAATTTCTACACAAACATTGGAATTGATATTGTCACTGTCCTTATCATGCAGAAATATGGAACTTTTTTCCTTTTATGGTAATAAATTATGATTGAGGGTTGGCAAAGATATTTTCGCAATTTTATAGTCAGTAGTTTGTTGTGATTGTAGATTCCCCTCCCCTTTTGTTATAGTGGCAAATATGAAATACCCTTTCAGTCACATTTTTTCACATAGGCTTTTGAAACTCATTTTATTTCTGGTCATGAGTCAAGGAATTCTTCACACTTTTAATTTAAGTTGGAGCATCTTGGTTCTTCTTGGGTGTATGCAAGGTTTGACTGTGTCTGCTGCCTCCCCATTATGCTCCTCTTCCAGTTCTGAGATTAGGACAAAGAGCAAAAAGCTGCAAAAAACTTGTTTTCTGAGGAAATTCTGCAATAAAATGTGTGTGATTAGATCCTTGTTCTCACGGAGATTCTGTGCATGTTTAAGTCTGCCCGAGCTGCTGAACTACAGACTGGAAGGGGGTTTATTGTTACTCAGTACGTTTGAATGGATTGACTAAATTCAGATAAATATCTGAAAGTTTGCCTGCTAATCTGAGCTAAATAAGGTTTTGAGTCTAGTGGGATTTGACCATTATTACTAATTAGGTTTTTTATTGTCGCATTAAAAAGGACATGATGGAACTGTTTTGACAAGTGACTTTTTGTTTCCTTAGGTTGGTGTGATCCCATCCATCATATCTGGATGATAAAAATATTTTCTTTGGAAGAGCTTTTTTTAAGGTTTTTGAAACATTATGGTATTGTCCAGATGGAAGAACTCAGTTCTGAAATTTAAAGCATTGTCATAATAGTAGCATCGACATGTAATATATGTAATAGTACCTTGTAATATATGTTTTTAAAGAGATTTGTCTTATGATATTAGCAATCAAGTTATGATGTAAAATTCTTCTTCAGTTATGATACGGAGTATCACTGGTAATTATTTTCCATAGAATACAAAGAAGATAATTTCTTCTCCTTGTTTCCAGATGGAAAAGATAGAAGGTAATTGTAACAGTGTGCAAGCTACAGCACATATAAAAGTATTATTAAACAAGTCATATTTTATGAGAGCATCATTACAGTGATTTAAAGGTAAAGGAGCCTTTGAGAAATTAATGATTGGTAATTGTCAGGTATTCTTACTGACCAACTATCTATAAAACACATTTTAAAGACTTAGAAATATATTACATGATCTATAACCTCCAGAAAGATTGATTATTTTGACATGTAAAGATAAAAAAGACAAAAGCAACTTGTCTTCAGTTTTGTTTTATATGGGACAGCAGGTTCATATTCTGTTGGGTTTGGGGAGATGGTAGTAGACTTGATCTGACAAATTCTGACCAGAAAAAATTATGTCTGAAAATCACAGTGTTTAAACCTCTAAACATGTGTACGTTGTACACATTTATGCAAGAAACCTACAGTTCGTCTCTCAGTTAAGTTGCATTATTTACCCACTTTGTACAATTCCATAATACTACAGTGACAGGACTTTGACTTATAAACGTTGAAAAAAAGGACACTATTTATCAGCACATAGCTCACAAGGTGCAATCAGACTCTCTCCATTAGCTTTTGTAGCACCGGAGGATCTAGCCCAGGTGACTATTTATTACCTTCATCGGGCTATAAATTACTTTGGACCCATATGTTTACATGTTTGACAAGGGGTTTGCCCAGATGTAAAAATACTCTGCTTGCAGCTACCATTTCACCTCAAACACCACCATGTAAAGTCACAGACATTCTTAACAAGAATATTTGCCCTAGGTCTTCAAGGCTAATGATGTTTTTTTATATCTTAAATGGAGTAAAGCACAGCAACAATTCAATGTATAATTTCCAGTGATTACCCATCTTCCCAGTTTTTATAATCTCTCTGTGCTAAGGAAGTTCCCCATTGCCCAGAGCACATAGCAGATGTGAAGGACACTCCACAAGGGAAAGATGCCGTGAAAATATCATTCCAGCCTTGCAAAAATGTTCTAATCATTCTCCTCCATAGAAAATGAACAAGCATTAACAATGACTACTTGTTAATTTTCTTAATTAACAGGCATAGGTCTTCTCAGAGAGAGGCAAGTTGGAAACACTTGGAGAACTTCAGAAAGCCTCTAGGAATGAGGTAGGCTGTTCTATGAAAGAAAGAATTTAATTGAAATATAAGAGGAGCACAGGAGAAGAGAGAACTCATAATCTTTCAGAAATTAGAGGAAGAAGAGCAGGCAGAAGAAAAGGAGGAGAGAAATAAAGGTGCAAAAGAGAGAAAGAAGACAAAGAATATCACCAGTCCTTAGATCCCATGTTGGTCTTGCCGTGTGTGTGGTCTAGAGCTGGGGCAGTGACACAAAGAAAGCAAAAGAGAGAGGAAAAAGAGAGGGGGACACACACAGATCCACTTTCTTCTATAATGAACCTAGTGCATGCCTCTTATGTAAACTAGATTTTTCACAGTTGTGGTGGTGGACAGTGCTGCCTTACCTCTGCAGGATCTCCCTTCTGATCACAGCTTTACTGTCGCAACAGTAAGAATGTTTGAGAAAAAGCATGTTTATGCCTGGGCCTCCACAACACGGAAGAAGGATGTAATAGGAATCCACCAAACCCTGAGAGGAATAGCATAGATAAGGATCTCTAAGTCCTCCTCTCTGACAGTATAAGAAATAAGGGCCATCAAATTATGTGAGCAGTACCCAGATCCAGAAGTGATAAAAATAAAGAATTAAAACTGTGTAATTCCTTGAAAAAATTAGTTTTTGGTATGCAAAAGTTCGCACTGGCTTATAAGGAGACTGGGCATTGACCTGTAAAAGAGTTACCAAATATGCACAGTCAGCACAGAAATTCTCTGAACTGCAGAAAGCTGCACTTGGAAGTGTGTTTTGCTGTCAATAGACAATTACATGTGCATGTCTTCTTTTAACAATTCCCTTATGCTCCTGCTTACATCTGTGTTGATTTTACATCTTTGTTGATCTTAAATCCTTGTTGATTTTCCCCCTAAAGACAGGCATCAAACAGTTCCTGAGAGCAACAGAAAAAGGAGGAATATCCAAATGATTATGGTAGATGATAAATGGAAAAAAAAAAAAAAAGGAGGAGCCGGAATGGGAGATGAGAGAGAAGGATGAGAGAAGTCTTCAGTAGAAAGACTGATGGACATTGAGTAGAAATTATAATGGTCTTCTCTAAAGGTTCAAGGAATTAGAGTCTGTTCTTTGGGGTTGCTTCACTCGGACTTACGACAAGATGAGGGAAAGAAACGATTCTTATAGTCTCTAGAATCTCCTATATCTCTCAGCTCCCTCCTTTTGCTGGAATGGATGACCAGCTGAGCTACAACCAGGAAATAGTTAAAGGGAAGCTCCCACAACTTGACAAGTCCTCAGACATAGCTGGTATAAATAACAAGATCAGGGGAGAAGTGGAAATTTTACTGTCATTTTACAAATATTTAGGCTCTTGCTCTACTGTGTAATCCACTGACTTCATAAACCATAGGGAAGGCAGGTTAGCAAACTTTTCTGAATAAGAGCAGAATTTTCATGATCAATATCTGCATTGTTGTCTATGGTGACAAATTAGTCTTTCTGCAAAAAAGGAAAACAAATTAGTTCTCCTAAAGAAATACCTCTGCCATTTACTCTCTCAGTGTGCATTAGGAAGGGTTTTCTTTCTGCAAGACTGTTTCCAGTCATAAATTCAAGCCTTGCACTGAAAAATTATAGAAATGTAGGTCCTTGCAGTTTTGCCAATGCAATTAGATAACTCCATTCCCATGTGCCAAAACACTGCTAGATGTCTGAGTTTCAGAGTTTTACAGTTTGCAGCAATGGAACATTTTTAATAGGTTTATTCATTTCCACTGTAACAACAACAACTGATCTGCCTCTGCCACATTGGGCAGCAAGTGCCGGTGTGGCAGCGGTCACATTAGAGTGAATGGACAATGAATTCTCACAGCAGTGAGCTGGCTGCATAAGTCAGAGAAGCCTTGCACAGTGGTGCAGTTTGCTTTTCCTGTTGTGTCTTGAAGTCTGTAGCCACTGATCAGTCCTTTTCCCCTGAGCCTCACAGACTGAAATGTGAAGAGATCCTAAAGAAAATTGCTTGTGAATCAGCACCTCCGGTTGCGCTGCTTCCTTGCTATTCCTTTCTTTTCATTCTCTTGGTGCAGCTGCAGCTGGGAAAGAAAATGTAAATGTAACTAACTGCTGCTGCTGCAAAAACTGCAGCCAAAAACTATTGATTAGTGCAGCAATTGAAAAGTTGCAGCTGTCCAGATAAATATATCTATCTATACTCAAACCTAAGCTCTACAGCCATGACAGATGGTTTTCCCCTCATTAGGGCTGCCATATTTTAGACTGTGATTTTTCAGAAGGAAATAGTTAGCTGTGAGCTAGCAGCTAGATGCCAAGAATTCCTGGACAAATAATAGAAGCACTCAAAATCCTGAACGATAAAACTTCCAGCTGGAAAAGACAAACTATCACGGAAAACCTAGACATATGGTAGCCTTAGCTCAGATGGTGGTTAGGAATATTAGAAAGACTCTGGCTACCCAGAAACAGATGGATCCTGGGCTGAAAGAGAGGAATGATGGGACTTGGGAATTTTTCCCCAGATTCAAAATGTACTGTCTTTTAGTTGGTTTTCAATAAGTACAATGTCATTTAATTGAGCATAAAGCCTGGAAACAACATAAATGAGTTTGGGATACCATTCACAGTATTTAATGCTTAATATGGAAGAAGTCTCACCATGGGAAGTGATTATTTCTTAGGTAGGATTTATCCCATCTGATGTTACTCATCTAAAAATTACCTGTCTAGTCACAGCTTGTCCCTTTCTAGTCAATATTCAGGGCAAAGGAAACTCCCTTAAGATCGAGGTCCCCTCTATTCTAAGTGTCTGAAACAGTAGAAAGAAATTTCTCCACTCTTTTTTTAAAATGGCTCACACTTGGCAAATCATAGAATGGAATAACTCTAATTGTTCTCACTTAAAAGTGTCCAGACAAATTTTTCTGGTTTTGACTGCTATGCTGTTCAGCTCAATGGTCAAAGTAGGTAGACATGTGCCAAACATAGCCTTCAATACCAATTAGCTTTCTGGCAGCAAAGACAAGAATCTCATATCATATGTTAACCCTGATTACCCTTTTGAATAACGTCTAGATTTCAAGAGCTGAAAAGGAAAAAGGAAAACTCTTTTGAATACAGGATAGCAATTAACTGTGTACAGAAAAATATTTTCCGTCACTGATGTGAAGTCTCAGCTTCTTTTAAGACTATCTTAGTGAAATAAATGATGACTGGACTTACACCATCTGTTGAACTGAGAAAGGGTTTGAACTATCATCACATATATGGAAGTATGCAGAGAATCTAATTTTTTCAAATTATGTGAATTTCTTCCATGTGTCTAAATATGATGCTATGTTTCTGTGATTATGATAACAGCAGATAAGATTTCTCCCTGTAACATTATGCTTATCTTACCCATAATACTTTTAATTACCTCTTCCCTTCCCTTCCCAAACCTTCCCTTCCCAAACTATCCCAAACCTTCCCAAACCTTCCAACTGCTAATTTATTTCCTTTGGAAGAGAATTTCAGAACAAAACTTTCCTATCTTTCCTGAAAAGAGTGATAAAATTTCAAAGCAGAATATTAGATAATTTTCTAGAACTCTAGAGTTTCTTATTTTACAGTGATGAAATACTAATTAGACATAGTTATGGAAACTACTGTAAATTTTATTAATGAAAGCTTTCAAATTACTCTCTCTAGATGTCTTAATTACTGTTTAATTCTTTGCATATTTATGTGTAAAGAAATTCTTCACTGTATTAACTGACTGTTTGGCATGGACTTTTGTTAGTCTAAGGTTTAATCAAAATATAAATATCTACAACTAACAGGATACCCAACACCTCCTTTTCTGTACTAGAATTGACTCCAGAAAAGAAAGTTCCTTTCCCCCATCTAAACGACTAGTTGAAATTTCAGTACAATTGTTTGTCCAGGTCTAGAGTTAGCTTGAAATAGCTGAATAGCTGCATTTTCACTCAATAGTATGTTCTCATAAAAACAGCACAATAGTATAAATTACACTAGCTACGTCACTGCTAAACAACTTTGCTAAGTAACAGCCCTGTTTGCTCAAAAAAATAGAAGAGATACAGCCATTTCTAGTGGTTAAATTTTTCAGCTTCCTTAACCTAGAAAAAGCTTCCAGGTTTCCCTCAAGATAGCCTCCATGACTGCTTATGCCTTGCCAATACACAACTTTGGAATGTTCTAGAATTTATAACAAGATCAATAAATTTGAATAACATGCTTAAATTAAGATTTGGTTTTTGAACTTAATATGGAGCTCAAAAGTAGCCCACACGTACTTGTTGTTAACCAAAAGTATCAGTGCTCTTTAGAACTTACCAACACATAATTATTTCTTATTGCATAACCTAATATGAATCCAAGGGATCTTGTATTTAAATTACTAGGTCAACAGGAAAAAACATTGTTTTACTTTGAAGTGTTAGAAGAGTTTATGGCTCCCACATGTTTTTCATTTGGTGTCTTGTGGCTATTTTCCTCTATGTTTTAACTGCTTATTCTGAGCACAAAATAATATTTATGAGAAGTTAAATGCATTTTACAGCTATCATATCAAGATTGGGCTGAGGGGATGGAATTAAGAGTCTACTGTAAACCTGGATAATATCTCCTATGTCCAAAACTTGAAAATCATTGTGCTTTTTACCTACATTTAGGAATCTCATTGAACATCTTTATATGTAGGACAAACAATGAAATTTAGAAATCAAATAGAACACATGGGTGATACTGCATACATACTCAGAAAACCAGAGCAATGAATTTTCTAGATGAGAACTTCTCCAAATGGGTTTCCTTCTGAAAGTTTTTCTGGCTACTTTGTCAGAGAATGGGTGTTAAAATTAACTGCTTTACAATACTTCCAAGTTTTCTGTATCATTGTTAATTATATTTCTAATATGTCTAACTTCTTGTCTAGGGAAAAACTCTCCAAGGTAGTACACTGTCATGCCTATTTTAATACACACTTTAGGTTTACTAGTGATCTGTAAACAAGGCTCCAAAAATTTTTTTCTCAAGTGCAAATTCAGAAACCGTATTCCAAATGCTTGACACAGAGCTGTGCAATCGAAGTATCTTTATAAACTCATTTCTCATAGGAAAATGTTGTATTTTGAGTAATATATCATCAAATATAATGTTCTATTTCTGAAGTGGTCTAACATTGTTGAACATCTAAGAATAAGAAAATAGCAAGTTGCGTAAAGACACTTATGTGACTAGAATACAAACTGTGCTAATGGCATCACACAATGACACCTATCTCTGCATAGTATGTGTTTAATATTATCTAAACTGCAGTACTGAAGAAATGAAGATCCCAAACTGATGGTGCTTCACCCACCCAGGTACTAAGAGATCTATAAAAGCATAACTTTTTCTAAGGCACTAGTTAATAACAATTGTACTCTTTTAAGTGGTTTTACCATGAGTTTATATTTAGTTTGGCTCTGGATGTGATCTTGGTTAATCTCTTTAATACTGACTTGCCATTATGTCCAAATCTGCCTTCTCTGATTGGCTATTTACATGCTTTATTTACACTAGTGCCTAATGCTGTGAATCAGCATCTCAAATTAACAGAAAGACAGAACCATGCTATAATGGTTCCCTTCTCCTATGGATCTTTCCCTGCTATTATTGCTACTGGTATTTATTTAAGGCTGCATCAGTTTACCATGTGTCATATCAAGCTGCAGAGAGTAAACTGATTGGGAAGATTAGATTTTGTTCATTACCAGCAGGGATATTACTCTACAGACACTAGAAATTGTGTTTTCTAGCCAGTTTTTGTTCCGAATTCCTTTTAGTGAACATTAAAGCATATGGCAATCTAAGATAGATATGTGCCTTTCCTGCATTTAAAAAATTCTCCAGGGAGAAAAAACAAATGCACCACCTCATTTTGAAAACTGCAGTGGCAACTCTCAATGATGTCTTCAAATAAAAATTAGTTTTTCAAGTTCCCTGTAGTTATGAGTGCAACCATTAGCCTTGGCAGTATATAGTACCTAATATCCAGTATGCCAGAAAACTGAGTTTTATAAAACTGTAATGTTTCTACTAAAAGTATAAAACTTCTCCTAGAAAAAATGACAAGATACAGATTGGATGGGTGGTCTTCAAGATGAGTACGAAACTCGCTTATAGCTCATGATAGTCTATGTTCAGTGTCTTCATAAAAAAATCTGGATAACGGAATTGACAGCCCTATCACCATATTTGCTGATGACACCAAACTGGGTTGTGATGTGCAAACAACAGAAGGGAAAGACATCTCAGAGAGAGGCTGGACAGGTTAGAAGACTGGGCTAACAAGAACAGTATGAAGATTAACATAGAGAAGTGCAAACTCCTGTCTCTGAGACAAAATCACAGTAGAATCTATATGGCCAAGGGAGCAGTCTTGCTGAAAGGGACCTGGGGATTCTGGCAAACAACAAGCTGAACATAAGTCAGCAGTGTACTGCTGCAGCAACGAAGGTAAATGAGATCCTGGGCTGCATCCACAGGGATATTACTAACTGAGATCTAAGTGTGATCATCCCACTCTGCTCAGTGCTTGTCATGTTGGACCTCTACTACTGTGTCCGAACAATTCAAGAACAATGTGGACAAAGAATAGAAAAGTTCCAAAGGAGATTCAAGAAGATGATTAAAGAATCTACCCTCTGGGCAAAGATTGAAGGAGTTAGGTCTTTACTCCCTGGGGAAGAGAAGGCTCAGGGGGACGTCACCACAGTCAGTAAAGAGAGGCTACAAGGAGGATAGAGGCTCTCTCTTCATAAAGAAACATATGGAAAGAAAAAAAGGGTACAAGTTGCACAGAATAGGACTTTCATCTTGATATAAGAAAAAATTAATTTACAGTGAGGACAACCAATTACTGGAAGAGTGTAGAGTCTCCATCACTAGAGGTTTCAAGATGCAATTGGACACTGTATACTTTTCTCCGGAGACAGCTGCTTCCCATTATTTGTAGGAGCTGGGTTTTTTAGAAATCATATTTTTCTTTGATCTTTTCTAGGGATATGAAAGTATATTCAGAGGTACAATGTGAAAGACCTGAAAGCTATATTATCCCTGTACATTTTGATAATGGGTGTTACCTAAAGCCATCTTTTGACTTTATCCAGAAATACAGAATTATCTAATTCTGAGTTAACCTGTTATTCATTCATGACAAACAGCAGTATCACAGAGGCAAAACAGTCACACTGACAACTCCCAGTTTCCACACAGTTTTCAGAAAAACAACTGAAAATGCAACAAAGGTTCATGTATTGGAGAGTATCTTAGCACAGATAAAAACATCAGGTTTATCCTTAAACTTCTCAAAATTAAAACCCCAAAGCCATACATATTAATGTATTAAAAAAATTATGAGACATGATAGACTGGCCAGTGATGTCAGAAATTTTACCTTTAAATCCCACCTACAAGAGAGATTTGTTTCTCTTAGAAAGAATCTTTTCCAAGTCTTTAATATGAGTACAGAGTGCCTCACAATTCTGCAGACTTCCCTGAGGCAACACTAGAAGTACTCTAAGACACTAAACACACGGAAAGAGAAAACAGTTTTGCTGATAAACATCAAAGTGATTTTGAGAGGACTCAGTATAGATATTATAGTAAAGACATAGTATAGATACTGTATTTTCTTTCCAGTAGTGAAGATAAAGGAAAGTTACTCATTGGCTTGACTTACAGATATGTGATAGAACTCCTACTGTACTGTATGTAGCTTGCAAATATTAACCAAAGGCCAGACGATGCAGCTAATGTTAAACCTTTTTTATCTGTACCCTAGTTATTATTAATCTTCTGATTTTGTGCCATAAGAAGATAACATCCATGCAGATGGTTTTTCACAGTTAACAACTATGGAACTAGGTCTGTGAATGGTTCAAGGTTTTAAGGAAATATTTTCAGGCTGAAAATTCTTGAAAAATAAATTTTTGCTCTGTTTATTACTCATTTGAAGTAAAAATTGTTACTGTCCAATGGCATTTTTTTAATATATTCTTTCAGGTTTTTTATTTATTATTGCTCTTTTACTCTGTTTACCATGAGAATCTCTCATTAAGGATATTCACAGAGCATAATGTTAGTCAGCTGGACTAATGAAATCCTAATGAAGTAATTGTAAGTTATTTGTTTAGACTGATTGTAATCAAGATCAGCAAAATTTGCACCTAAGTTATCTCACAAGACTCATTCAGGAAATCTGTGGCACAGTTCAGGACAGACTGTGAAAGCTGCAAACCTCACAGAATCATCCCTTGAGTGTAGCCCTGCCAGAGTATACAGTCAGAGGGGTCAAGCTATATCACTTTTTAGTAATTAACTTTTGAATAGAGCTTTGGAAATACAAAAAGCTTCTCAGGTGCTATAATTACCATTTCCCTAAATAGCAGCATAATTTAGTTACAAAGCATGAAGTAAGGAAGTAATATTGACCAAACATTTAGCACTTGGTTATAGAAATTACTGCAAGAGACTATAAAACAAATTGGATTTCAGGTGAAGCCTGCTGGTATATTGTATATTTTTCAAAGTTTGGTCATGTCTTGATTACAGACTGAGAAATCTTTATATCACCTCCAGCAAAGAGACAAACCATGTTTATCAAGCTCAGTGAATGTTACAAATGAACATGTTGCTCAGCAACCAGGTATCAAAGCCAGATGAGTGGACTTGTGATGGTAACTTGCTTTAAGTCTTCTATATTATGTTCGAAGTACTTCTGCTGTGAGTTTGCTCTTCACCGTGGCATGTTATCCCTTATTTTCCACCTTTTTTTTTTAGCACCTTCTACCATATTGCTCCATCTTTTATGCATGGAAGAGATGCAAGATGACTGTCTGAGAAAAATCATATGGTCACTGAATTCTCATGGTTGGGACGTTCCCTAATTACCTTAATTACTGTGGCAGCTGGAAGTAAGGACACCCAAAGATTCTGAAGAGAGCTCTTGGAGGCCAGTGTGATAGGAGGTTCCCCAGTCCCCTTTGATAAACTGCCCATATGTCCAAATAAATCTGCATGGAATGTTATTGAGGAGATGGAGCTTCAGGCAGCTGAGGGAGCCTACCATCTTTTTTTGGCTTCTAAGAAGTCTGTTCCCTCCCATCTTCTTCACCATTGCTTTATACTATGTGGATCGCCTTAGTAATAATTTGGGTCACTACATGGCTACATCTCCTCCAGCAGTTGTCACAGACTTTACATATCTTCATATTCCCTTTTATGACCTCCCCCCAAAAAAAATATTGCAATGAAGTGTTTATAACAAGATGCTAATTGACTTCTTTAATATTTGGAGCTTCTAAAGATCCTCATGATCTACAAGACAGTTACTCTTTCAGACCCATCACTGATGCTGACAATCTGTGGATAAACTTTTAAAGTAGCTCTGTAAGGTTGCTTTCTTTTATAGAGAATAAAGAACTTTCTTAACTGAAGGAAAACATCATCTCCTTCAAGCTACTGTTTTTTGTGCTCTATCTAAAGGCTTCCTAGTCCTACTGCTTTCCATTTTGGTTTAAGAATAAGTATGTATTCCCACACACATACAGAATCACAGAACGTGTACTACTCTCAGTTTCCTCCAAAACACATGGTTTACAGTGTGAATCTGCCTAGAGCACACTAGTACAGAAAGAATGAAAAAAAACCAACAAGCTGCTGATGTAGTAGATAGTGGTGTGATATCATTCTCTCTATGTCCTGACATTCTGATGCTGGCTTGCTGGCGTGAGTGAACACAGGAGTTTTCTATTTGATGTGTCCTTTTGGTGTTTCCCTTACTCATCCTTAAAATACTTTCTGGTTTATCCTCATTTTTTGCTTCATATGTATTTTTATATTTCACCATAGCTCTCAGCAACCTCTCAAGTTTTACTAATAATAAGAGCCATGGCTTGTTTCACTGAGTACTTCTCCCAGATGATCTATTTGAAGAAAACAAAATGGATTGCTAGCGAAAAGATTACCTTTTCTGTGTTTGTTGACTCTGAAACTGGGAGGAAAGGGAGACCTTTTAATGTCTTTTAATAACAATTAACAACATATTTTAATAATAATTAATCCAGAACAATGGAATGTACTGTTCTGCTCATTTTATGTTAAGGTGAAGGGAAAGGTTGATGGTAGCAGTGTGCAAAGCAAAAGATAGTGTTATCACATAAATAATCAAAAAGGTTGTCCCCATACAAGACACAAAATATCTAAATTCCAGTCTCAGGTTTTGGTTATAAAGACAGTGCTGATTCTGAAGCCATAAATGAAAGAAAAAAAAATGATGTAGCACCTATTCTATGGCATAACAAGACTTAAAATAGTATAATAAAATGTTGCTGATTGTTTCATTTTATTTTGGTTGTGTACAAGGGCTATATCAATATGAAATCAGCCAGTTATAGGCATAATCATGGAATAAGGTTAATTCCTGACTGAAAGAATTTCAATGCAAATTTTCAAGATTAGAAGACATTTTGATATTCAAGGGAAAACTGTAGTCCAGAATAAGAATAAATATAATGCAAAAAAATTTTTACAGAAGTTCCACTCCTTTGGGATTTGGAGGTAAACAGGAGATGGGAGTGATTTTATAAGGATGTATACTACATCAATTTAGTGGTAGGGAAGAAATTTTTTGGGATGGGATATGAAAAAAGCAAAAAAAAAATAGGGAGAGCAGGGCAAGTAGGAATAGTGGAGAGGAGACTGTTAAATACTTTATATGTTCACTTGCATTCTGCTCCTATTGAGTCATACAAAGGAGATAGGAAAGAAAAATTAGTGCTATACTATTGGCACTGGAATGACATATCAGCTGAAGTACTCTCTGTTTTTTGTGTGGATATGTACTGTTGTTCTTCCATGAACTAAAGGCCCATGAATACAATTTAGGAGTAGTTTTAGATGCTTGGAGTATTTCCTAGAACATTTTTAATGTGTTCTTCTATGAGCTTTTCAATCTGGAAGAGTGTTTCAAGAAAAAACGCCACTGAGAAGATTAGTAATATATATTTATGTTGGTAAAAGCATAATGTTATAAATATTTAAAAGAATACCTGAAACCACAGAGTTAATTAAAAAACATTCTCTTACGTAAACATTTAGATGACGTTTGAATTAAATCTCTTCTACTGTGAACTTTTCTTGTTCTACAGTTTTATTGCATATCAGCATTATTTTGCACTAATTAAGTCCTAAGGAATGCCATTTTGAAAAGAAATTATAGAGGTTGGGTGAAGAACTGATTGAGAGCAGCCCTGCAGGGAAGGACTTGAGGGTGATGGCTGATGAAAAACTCATCATGAACTGGCCATGTGCGCTCCCAGCCCAGAAAGCCAATTGAGTCCTGGGCTGCATCAAAAGGAGAACAGTCAGCAGGTCAAGGGAGGTGATTCTGCTCCTCTGCTCTGCTTTGTGAGACTCCACCTGGAGTACTGCATTTGGTTCAGCATAAGAAGGACATGGAACTGTTGGAGCACGCCCAGAGAGGGGCAAGAAGTTTATAAAAGGACTGGAGCAGCTCCCCTATGAAGACAACCTGAGAGAGTTGGGGCTGTTCAGCCTGGAGAAGAGAAGGTTGCGCAGAAACCTCAGAGCAACTTTCCATTAGCTGAAGGAGGCCTACAAGGAAGCCAGAGAGGAACTCTTCATCAGGAGTTCTATCTAGTGATAGAACAAGGGAGAATGGCTTCAAACCAAAAGAGAATAGGTTCAAATGAGGTATTAGGAAGAAATTCTTTACTGTGAGAGTGATGAGACACTAGAATGGAATAGAGAAGTTGTGGGTGCCCCAACCCTGGCAGTGTTCAAGGCCAGGTTGCATGGGGCATTGAGCAGCCTGGTCTAGTGGAAAGTGTGTCTTCCCATAGCAGGGGGGTTGGAACTAAATGATTCTTAAGGTCTCCTCTAACCCAAACCATTCTATGATTCTGTGATTCTATTACCTTCCTTGTTGCAGGAGTTTTTATCAGCAAACTGGTGTTTGTACTCAGGTTAAATGGTGAAGTGTGTCAAACTGTAAGATGTTTCTGAAAACACTGCTAATCTGGACAAAAGGTAGGATATTCTTTTGATTCCAGAGGTATGCTGTTAAATTCTGGAATCTTGCAGAATAAATCTAAACTGACTGTAAATCCATGTATGCAAAGCAGTGTTTGGAAATACAGGGGTTAAAATTGCAGGTGAACAAGGTTAAATTCAATGACAGAATAGTCACTCCCAAGCAGCATACCATCGTCAACTTGCAAAATACCATTTGATTGTTTGATTGCAGGCTTCATATCGATGTATATAAAATAAATATATAAATGCACACATCTCTCTCTCTTTCTCTCTCCCCATTAAAAAAAATGAATGTGAAGCTCCTGAAGAGACTCAGTCCTTTGATCTGAGGAACTGCCCTGTAGGAAATGCTACCAGGATTGCACATAACTCAAATGGTGCTACAATCTTGATCAGTTTATTCTTGGGTTTAGAGGTAGAAATCAGTGTTTATAAATAAGAACGCTGGCTGGCAAATTCTTCCCATCCTTCTCTCCACCATGACCCAAACCTCCCTTCCTCTTGTTTCATATGTGAACAAAAGACTTTATTCTAAGGAAAACAGTCACTCAAAACTAATTGTTATTGCTAAACCAATCATACTAACATCAGTGACAACATTTTGGTGAATATTCAAATGAACATTAAAATGACCATGCTGTGTCTTACCTACCTAGAAGAAAATAATCTCATGCTATTTTTCTGAACAGCACAACTAGGGCTGGAATCCAGAAGCCAACTGCTGTCCCAATTAAGATGTCTAAGCCTCTAATGTTGATAATTTTTTATTAGGAATTCTAAAAAATATGCTGAACAAAACTCTCTGTGAGGAAAGAAAGTACTGCAATTCAATAGCAGTTCACAAAGGAGATTGCAATTGTTGAGGCTGCAAGGAGGCAAGAGAAGTCTTGGCAATATTCTCACTGCAGTGATTGCAGTTAATGTGGGAGAGGGCAACAGTGGCAAAGCACATAGCGAGTTAACAATATAAGAGAAATAGTAAACTAATGTCACATTCTGTGGCAATAAAGACTGACGTTCTTGAAGCTTCCTTTCCTGAGACTTGCAGCTGTGCACATGCACACCCACTGTAGATTCATAGATCTCATGTAATTTTAATATGATTACACCTTATATTATGCCTATATGCAGTTTTTCACTCCTCTTTCATGGCTCATTGTAGCTGAACTTCAGGGCTTAATAGCACATTTGCAGACACTTCCAAATGCCTACGTGAATCTCTCTAAACTTGAAACAGCTAGGCTTTTCTCTCCAGAAAGAACATAACCTTTACTATTTCCAGTTTTATTGTGACTATAAAGTTAATTTCATTTAATGAAATTTTACAGCTAGAGTTATTCACCATGATTACTGCCATGTGGCTTTACTTTCAGCATTTTACCCTGCCTTGCTCCTGTCTCTTTAATAGAGAACTCCTGTTTTGGTAGACTGCTAATATAGTCTAATGATGAGAGAGGAAGAGACCTTTGGAAAGATTTTGCCATCCGTATGCAGACTGCACCTCTCAAATTGTTTACTGCATTTACAAGTGACAATAATCTTTCTCACATTTGCTGTGCCAATAGTGAAGCCTTTATTAACACCCCACCCTCTTTATAGACTTGATAGAAGCAGATGCTCCATCTGCTTAAATATTTGAAAAGTTACTCCTAAACTAACATTTATAAATGCGCTCATGAGTACATCTGGAAAGAATACTGAGGATGCAACACTGTCACACATTACTATAGTAAAGCATATAATAGTCCTTACTTCTGTATTATTATTTTCCTTATTGAAAGCTGGATTCATGAGAATGAAAAACAGATAAATTTGGGTAAATTCGGGTAAAATGTGAGCCTTTGTAACTTTTGTCACAGCAGTCTGTTTTACACCACATCCAAGCCCTGATTGAATCTATAATACATCTAAATGGCAGACTCCTAGTCCCCTTGATTATTTGGCTATGTGGGCTAAACTCTGAGCTACTGGAGGAGTAAAGCACTACCGTGTTGCATCTTCAAGGCAAAATGACAAAAGACTCCTTGTCTTTTTTGGGACATTGGGGTGTCAGCTAGATGCCTTTAAAAGAAGGTTGCATATAGTCCACTCTAAGACAAGGTTAATGGTTGCAAAAGTGGCGTTTCTACACATCTCTATGATTTTGTATGAAAGCACTAGTAGTTACTTTATCAGGTATGAAACCTGCTGGTATATACTGATCCATTCTTGAACGTCTGACTCGTCCCATGGTTTCGTCTAAGCCTCGCCAACCCCAAGAGATATACGTCACACTGTTAACCCTGGATATTTGCAATGGTCTACTGTGTTTATCGTGGCAGGCAGCTAAACAGCACACAGCTGTCTCACCATCTCCCAGTGGGATGAGGGAGAGAATCAGAAAAAAAGGTAAAACTCTTGGGTTAAGATAAATACAATTTAATAGGACAAAAAATAAAAGTAAAATAATAATAAGGGTAAAAGAATATACAAAACAAGTGGTGCACAATGCAACTGTTCACCACCCTCTGATGACAGATGCACAGCCAGCCCCAAACAGCAGACTGCCACCCCTCAGTCAACTCCTCACAGTTTTATTGTTCAGAATAACACCATACTAATATGGAATAACTCTCTGGTCATTGGGGCTTAGTTGTCCTTGCTGTCCTCACAGCTTCTTTTGCACTCCCAGCCTCCTCACTGGCAGGGTAGCATGAGAAGTCCTTGATTTCTCGTAGGCACTGCTCAGCAACAAGCAAAATATCAGTATGTTATCAACATTGCTCTCATACTAAATACAAAACACAGCACTGTACCAGCTGCTTGGAAGAAAACTAACTATTCTAGGCAAAACCAGGACATGGCCCTTGCGACTTCACAAAACTCTTCTCAGTATGTCATACTACCTCTTGACTTTAGGATCCTTTGGCCCAACTGTTAATCAAGCACTGCCAAGTTCACCACTAAAACATTTGCCTAAGCACCACAGCATTTAAATAACTCCAAGGATGGTGACTCAACCACTTCCCTGGGCAACCTATTTCAACTTGAACTTGACTTTCAACTTCAACTTTACTCCAAATAGGCCTGAGTGTCTCACACTCAGGAGCGCTCAAGGAAAGTTCACAGAGCTTTAGGAACAAAATCTATTTCAGCACTGCTCTCTGAATAACGCGTAAGAAAAAGGGAACCCTCCTAGAACACAGACAAATTTAGGAAGTAAAAGAAGAGATGAAGATAAAGCTATGGGTTTGGGGGTTTTTTTCCCCCCTCAGAAAATAATAAAATAAACTCAAATTATTAACAATTTTTTATAATTTTCCCTCACCTCAAGTCTGAATATGTTGTTGATCTGGCTTTTTCATGTCTGGTTGGACACCAGTCTTGCATGTTAGTTCAGTTGCAGAAGGCTGTAGTAGAATGAGAACATGTATGCTGTATTCCTGACCTTGGCAAGACATCTGCATCTTCATGGAGGTTTTGGGTTCAAGATCAGAAATGAAACTTTTGTTCACAGAATCACAGAATGACTGTGGTGGGGAAGGGCCTCTCAGGACTGTGTTAAACAACTCCCTGTTCAAAGCAGCATCAACTAGAGCTGGTTGCTAAGGGTCATATCCAGTAAGGTTTTGAATATCTCAGAGGATAGAGACTCGACAGATTCTCCAGGCAGTTCTTGGGCTTGACACCTATTACAGTTAAACCCCTCCCTGTATACTTCGGTTTCTGTCCATTGTGTCTTTTTCTGTCAGTTGTCACCAGTGAGAAAAGTCTGATTTCATCTTCTTTACTGGCCTCAGCCAGGTATTTTTAAATATTCCCCCAAGTTTTCTCCAGGCTGAGAAGGGTCCACACTCTTCCTATGTCAGATGCTCCAGTCCCTTAATCATCTTTGTGGCTCTTTTCTGGACCTGCTCAAGTATTTTCATGTTACTGTTGTGCTGGGGAGCCCACGACTTGACTCAGTACGCCAAATGTGCCCCACCAGTATCACACATAGAGGAAGGATCACCTGCCTTGACCTCAGCTGTGGTTTTAAAAAGCCTTAATATTGATCTTTTAAAGTTAACAGTATTTTTTTTTAGAGTTCAAAAATACATATTGATTTCAAACAGACCAAAAGTGATTTTCTTCCCTGTTATAAGGGAAGAATTATAGTTAGGACAGATGTAAGAAGGAAGATCTACACTGAATAGATGAGGTTACATTTGTGCTATGAATGCACTGCAAGTATTTCTTTATATTTTTAATTAGTAGCTGCAGAACCATTGAGATATTTATTCATTCTATCCCTTACAATTCCTGAGGCTAAACATGTTGGCTCTAGCAACATTTCCATGGTTAGTTGAACCTTAAAGATTCAAGCATTTCAATGCTGTTCTTAGCCTAGCTTCTTCAGCTAGCTTCCATATACCGCTTCAAGTTTATCCTTAAGATGGATGAAGACCTGGAGTAAAAAAATTTTATTTAAGAATTACATGTGAAATTTAATTATAGCAACAGAAAATCAATGAACATCTTTAGAAAAGTCAGAAACCCCACAGCATATTTAAGTATCTAAACGTTATGGTCCTCTTTCAGTTTAAATGGACATTATAAATGAAGTATTCCCTTAAAGATTTTTTTTTTTCATGTTTAACTGATAATTGGGAAATATTAAGACTTGATTTCATTTTCTTGGTCTTATGTACTGAATTTCTGACATTGCTTTGCTTCATTTTATCAAAGAAAGAACATGAGCTGTAGGTCTTCCTGGGCTAGTCTGGACTCTTATTTCCACTTGTTCAAAGTAAGATGTCTTAGGAGTGAGTGACTGTGGGCTCTCTGGGATAAACCTGCCATCAGAACTTGGTCTAATGACTTCAGAAGCAGCTTTGTCCTTCCTTGTGAAAATCATCTGATATTTTATCCAAGCATTTAAGCACATACTTAGGCAGATATCTTTGTTTCATCATTTGATTACATTTATGTACTAAAGTGATGGATTGAATTAATCTGGGAATTCAAGCAATGGGCCCTACCTCCACTTACATGTTGTTTCTGTTATTAAGAGTTACCTAAGAAAGAACAACAAGAAAGGTTTTCCTCATTATTTTTCCCACATGCATGTGATTTCCATACATTTTACTTTACAAAGTCTGAATAAACTTGAAATAAAATTGCCATTTGAGAAAAATAAAAAACAAAGCATTATATTAAATTAAATTTGACAGTAGAAATAGCAGTAGTCAATATGACCTTATGGAAGGATGATTCTATTTAATTAATTTGATACCTATTTTGATCAGATTACAAGACTGATAAAACATAATAAAATGGTTGATAAATTTTACTAAATTATTGTAGCATATATCAAGACATGAAACAATTTTTGAGTAAATACTTTTCCAAAGTTGAAGAACTCTCAGAATCCTGGAAACCCACATTCACAAGGCTCTCAGTCCTCGTGTGACACTGGAACAGGGTCACATATTGAGTACAACAAGTGAAGTCAGGGATTTGCCCATATATACGTGGACTGCTTGCCAAGACAGTAGGCTGAGGGTGGAGAATACAGTTTCATGCCCTGTCCACTTCAGAATCCATCTGGTGCAGAGCTGTAGAAGAAGAAAGTCACTGCAGAGCAAACACTTGAGATACAAGTCCTACAAAGATGATTGGAAGTGAGATAGGGCTGAGAGGCAAAAAAAGTGTACATCGTGTATATCAGAATGAACAATTAAATTTGCCAAGTCTGTGTTTGTTCTATTCCCTTCTGTTTTGTCACTTACTATCTTCTGGAAAACATACCGTAACGGGCAAATTGTAACACCAGATGACCAAGGAGCAGACAGGGAGCAACTAGAGAGGTGCTATCACTTCCACTTGGACAGAAAGTGATTTTCCCATAAAAGTGGCAGAAAACAAACTTCCTGTGGAAAAAGCTCACTTTTAACCAGCTAGTGAAGGAGCATATGCTAAATCGGGGCTAACCTGGGCTAGCTCTGAGGACATGCCATTTCTCCATAAAGCTTGCTGAGCTGGATCATGTGTTTTTGATTTGCAAGCAAGATAAATCAGGTTCCTTCACCTCTTTTCCCCTTTTCTTTGCTGGGAAATCTCAGCTGGGAATGCTGGTGCACCTGCCCTGTGACACAAGCACATCATGTTTGGTGCACCTGCCTTGTGACACAAGCACACAATTGCTGCTGTGCATCTGCAGTTCTGACAGGGAGGACATGCCCAGTCCTCTGATTTTCTCTTCAAGCATCTGGCTCACTGTCTGCATGCAGCTGAGCCAGTCTATGCCTTGGCCACGAGTCTGGCACACCTTGGCTATTCATGCAGAGTTGTCACATCTCTGAGTTATCCAGAAATCCTAGAACAGTGGTGAAGTTATTTTTCTGTTCATATTCAATTTCCAGATGGTAGCAGACAACATATTTGGCACAAAATTACCGTATTTTGACCTCAGAGGATTGGAACAGGTCTTTGAGATTAGTACTTTGGAGACTAGAACAAAGTTTACTTCCACTGGCTAAAATTTTCCCATATTTTCCTTTTTACAGTGAGATTGACCACCAGTGCCTGGTGAATTTCACTGCTGTGCTTCAGAGTTTGGTAGTTTTGCAACAGAAAACCTTGAGTAGCCAGAGGTCATGTTGCCAAACCAGTCAGCTAAAGACATTATCTAAGCCAAAAAACAGACATAATTCTAAACCAAAATGGATTTTCAGCACTGGATCTGTTTAGGATGTTTTGATGTGATTTGATTTGGAAGAAATTACTTGAATATGGATGATATTCACAGGACTAAAATTTGGTTTCCTGACCATTTCTGTACTTTATATAGTATAAGTATATTTTGAGTTTATCTGGTTTGGGTACACTCCATTATTTACCCTCTGCTACCTCTGAACTACTCTTTCAAGCCTTTCTGGAAGCTTTTTATCACTATATGTTGGAAACAGGAAAAAAAATAGAAATCATGCACATTGCTATTAAGTTGTTACTTTAAAAATTAGAGTTCTAATTGTAATCAGTCAAGAGAATGTGTAGCAATTTCAGGTTGATGTATTCTTAAGATGTTCAAGAGACTTACTGTGTGAAAAAAATTAAGCAAATTCTAATTTTAAATCATCATCTGTCAAATCCTTAATTATTTTCTCCAGCCCCCCCAATGCACACATTCACATGTATGTATGTCCTTATGAGACCATATGGCACGATTCATCTCTCTCATGTTCAAGAAAAATGGCACTGGTTTTCTGTTGGCATTTGTCATTGCTATGCCCCAAATCCTTGAAATTGGCCAGATTTGGGTAATTAGTTCAGTCTCCATACCTAAACATTCCCATTTCTTTACAACATTCTGTAACTTGTGACATTTGAAAAAGATACCAAAGTCAATGAGAAGAAAGCATGAACTGCCCAGTATAATTTCAGCATGCTGTCAAAAAGCATTATCAGTAACACAGTAATTCAATCAGACACATAGGACTAAAGAATTTTTGCTTGATTACATGAATTTTTTGCATGCAATTTAATCTCATGAAAAACTGTCCTTTGGGCAATAGGTATGACCACTGAGAATTATT
>NW_020955445.1:978186-982157 GCF_003031625.1 Empidonax traillii
AGCATGAACTGCCCAGTATAATTTCAGCATGCTGTCAAAAAGCATTATCAGTAACACAGTAATTCAATCAGACACATAGGACTAAAGAATTTTTGCTTGATTACATGAATTTTTTGCATGCAATTTAATCTCATGAAAAACTGTCCTTTGGGCAATAGGTATGACCACTGAGAATTATTTTTCAGAGAACTGAATGGTGATCAAATTAAAAAAAAAATCTGATTTAATGCTACCTTAGATTATTAATAGGTATAATATTCCTCTTCTAAAACAGAGTCAAAATCACAGCAGAGAAAATAATTTAGCACTATTTTCTCTAAAACTGTACCCCAGATTATTATGTCATATTACGTACTAACATTATGCTAGACTTCTCTGGAAATGATTCAGAGATTACAGATTTTCAAAATAAAGCTATACCTTAGCCCAAATATATTTGCAAAGGTGATACAACTCCTCCTGTATAAATAAAATTATTAGAGGTAAAATTCAATTCATTAAAGGTAATGCATTTTTATTCTCATTTGGATTTTACTGTTGGCAACAAAATGTATTGTCCCCCTAGTCAGTTACAGAAAGAAGTAAACTGAAAAAAGACTGCATCACAGTTTCTGTGAATTTTGTCAAGACTCTTAGCCTCACACTATGAAAAGATGTTTAAGCTTGGAAAAGAATAAAAAGCTCTCATCCTAGGAGATTTCTTAAAAAAATCTGAGACATTTCAAGAAGTGAAACTCATTGGGACTACTCCAGTGCCCGTGCTTTTCTTCTCTCAATTTAACAAAGAAACATGGCAGGAAGCATTGTATTTCTGTATTCGTATAGACATACCTCAAAACAAGTCAAGGGTCTGAGTATCAAGTACGCTAACCTTATTAAATAAAATTACTAAAGTGACATCCTCATCTGTTTGATATGACTTCCTGTGAAGCAGGGTATCATAAATGTGAAATAGACTGTTTCTTTAAATGCATAGAGAGACTTATCTGACATATAGGACAATAAGATCTATATATAGAAATAAAATATAAAGCTCACTGTGAAGTGAGGATTTGCTAACAGGTAGTGCGTACATGGTTATTCCTGTCCTAATTATATTCTGTGCTATTCAAAGAAGCAATTTGACATCAGTTGATTATGTCTAAGCTAGACTAAAGAGAACTTGATTATTCTTAGAAGCGTTCATAAGTTCCATGATCAAAATCAGTTTTTGAAACTTATGGTTTACTCATTGAAAGGATGAAAGTGGCAAAGGAGAATCTCAGCTTTTCTTGTGAAGGTGTGAATCTGTGTTCTGGGATGAAAGGAAAACATATCTCCAGAACTCTGTATAACCCAAGAGGTTATATTTCTGGAGGGTCGGGACACCTGGTCGTGCACAGAGGTTATGAAAAAGGTTCCTGACCTTTGACTGTACCCTTTTCACAAACCTTCTTATAGTTTTAATGACAATTAAGTTTGTCTAAGTGACCTTCAGCTTTGTGTTAGTATAAATTCTATTTCCACACAGGAAAAACAATCATCTCAAGGAATTTTGCAGGTTACTGCTGTATACATTAATTTATGCAGTATTTAAACATATCAAATGGATCAAGAACCGTGTTCTGACACTGAGGTCCACTGTTATGTCACAGCTCCATCTTTTTTTACACTTGCTTGTTCTCTTACAAGGGGTGACTACTCCTAATCTGTGTAATTGGAAAGGTTATTGGTCTCCTCCAAATCATGCCCAGGTTTTGCCTAAGCAAGACGTAGTTAACACAATTCAAAACTGTGCCTAGGATTACACCAATTTTGGGGCAGGGCTCAGGACTAATCTGTTAGCCCTGTTTAGTTTATCAGTAGAGAAAAACCTTTAAGGAGTAATTTGTAATGGAAGTTTCCCCTAATAATCTTATGTCTAATTTGGAATGGATTCCTAAAGGTGAATCATTTCAAAGGTTGCCTGAGTGCTGGACAAGCTGCAAAACACTTATTGCACTCCAGAAAATCTTTCTATTGCCTCATTTTCAATCTCTTTTGAAGAGGAGCACAATTTCCCCAAAGTGGTGTTTATTCATTATGCATCATTAGATTACTCATCCATGTAAATGCTTGTCTGTAAACTGATGATCATTCATCAGTCAAAAACTTTATCTCTCCCCAAAAGTCCTATACGAAGTGTCTCAGCTGGAGGCTTTGGAGAAAATTCTTCTCATCCTTAATATGCCCTAGAAAGTGAAGCAACTGGAGTTAGAGTACAACAGTGCTGAATCTGCAGCAGAATACAATTTTTTTCCCCCCTCCAAAAGTATATCTGCATTTCCAAATTCTTTATGCATAGCTATTGCTGTGATTCCTATGGACAAGACTCCACTGTGTCTGAAGGATTATAGCATATCTGAAGAATATCCAAGACTTTTAAAATTCTCTCATTATAAGTGTGGCTGTCCTACTGTGGGATGATGGATAGTGTTAAACCTAGAGGGGATTCAGAATTTTAAGGTAAAAAGAAGCTCACATGCTCCCCAGTACAAAAATAAACATCTGTTCAGAGAAACAGAACAGCGTGTGAAATGAAGTGGAGACTTCGTAGCCCCCCTCCATTCTAATCCCAGCAGAATGGGAGAACATTGCTGTACTAAGACCATAGAGTACCTGTCTGATAAGGGAGGGCTTCTAAGTCAGACAGAAGTTTTATATCAGCCTGCACCTCAGGAAGTTTTCCATCATCCCCATATCACCATTGGTGAAACAGCGCTCAAATCAGTCCAACAGTTTAATTACCTGGGAAGCATCATCTCCTCAGATGGTAAGATTGATGCTGAAATTGACAACAGGTTAGCAAAGGCATACAGTGCTTTTGGTAAACTCCGTAAAAGAGTGTGGCAAAACAAACACCTGAAGAAAGGTACTAAGACCAGTGTTTACAGAGCAATCATACTGTCTACTCTTTTATATGGATCTGAATCATGGGTCATTTACCGGCACCACTTGCGTCTCTTGGAACGCTTCCATCAGCGCTGCCTCTGTACAATCCTTAACATCCACTGGACTGACTATGTGTCCAACACATCTGTCCTTGAATAGGCAGCAGTCACAAGCATTGAGGCCATGCTGCTGAGAACTCAGCTGTGCTGGGCAGGGTACGTCTCCAGGATGCAGGACCATCGCCTCCCTAAGATTGTGTTTTATGGGGAACTTGCCACTGGCTGCCGCAAGAGAGGAGGCCCGAAGAGGAGGTACAAGGACTGCCTGAAACAATCCCTCTGCATTGGCCATATTGATCATCACCATTGGTCTACCCTGGCCTCCAATTGGGATGCCTGGAGACACATCATCTATAACGCTGCTGCTGCTTTTGAGAACACACGCAGGATCACTCTCGAGGAGAAAAGACAATGCAGAAAGAATCGCGTCTCGTCGATATCACCTGGGGAGTCTTTCTGCTGTGCCTTCTGCAACCGGACTTGTCTATCTCGCATTGGCCTTTTTAGCCATCAGCGCGCTTGTAGCAAGCGTGGGTAGAGCCCCTCTCAAATCTTCGTTCGCGAAGCCTAGCCATGATGATGATGATGATGATGATGATGATGATAAGGGAGGATCAAGGTGTTCTGCTGCTGAAGCCAACAACCATGTTGAACTTCCTCCTCGGGTGCCAAATCACAAGCACCACCCCCCTCCTGTTAGGTACACCAATCAGAAATAAAAAGTATTTATGACTAGAGCCACTCAAACTCCACCCAAACATAAAGAAAACAGTACAAAAGTTGGGGATAGGGGGAAAGTGGAAAAAGACCTCCACTGAAACTGCTGAGATCAGTCTATGGGCTGAGTCCATCTTCTCCCCTCCAAGAGGGATGCCTTGGGTGAGAAATATTCTCTGTGCTTGTTAAATGCTGCTTTTAGGACTGGAGCTTTTCCTTGTGCTTACCCCATAGCATATTAATTAGATTACTTTGTATCAGAACTTGTGTTCCTTAATATATGTA
>NW_020955445.1:982352-984428 GCF_003031625.1 Empidonax traillii
CTGAGATCAGTCTATGGGCTGAGTCCATCTTCTCCCCTCCAAGAGGGATGCCTTGGGTGAGAAATATTCTCTGTGCTTGTTAAATGCTGCTTTTAGGACTGGAGCTTTTCCTTGTGCTTACCCCATAGCATATTAATTAGATTACTTTGTATCAGAACTTGTGTTCCTTAATATATGTATCAGTAGATTGCTTTAAACATATTTTCGCAGTAGACACCCTTCGAACCCTATTAATCTGTCACAATTTGTATTAATAAAAAGTGTGATTTTGTAAACTGTTAAAATGAGTCCTTGCAGTTGTGGGCAGCAGACAACACCTTGGCAGGACCTGCCAAGGGGTCCTGGCTCTGTTGAGTTCCCCCTAACAAGTGAGGTTGAGGTACCCTCTGATCTTGTGAATCTGTTGCTGACAGACTGTAGGGCATCGGGGTCTCAACTTTCCTGGGGGACTGATGAGCAAAAATCTGAACTCCCACCTTTCACATGACACCTACATATTTGATCTGTTAAAACACAAAGCCAGACATCTGCCCTTGTTAAATAATGCTTTGTTTGGGGATTGTATAGAGTTTGTATTATTGCCTAAAATTAAAGAAAACTTCTCTGAACAGTTTTATTATAGAAAGGTAGAGAGCAGTTCTTTTAATTAAAGCACTTTAAGGTGCAAAGCACATAGGATAGCTTTTACAGTTTTCTAACACTAGCTGATTACCACATGTAATGGGAAACACCCATCCCAAAAATTGTTTGTCCACCAGGACCTCCCTCAGGCCCTCCCTCAAGCCTGCCTCCCCGAACTGGGTGGGTGGTCTTCTATGACCACTGTTCCTCTGTCTTCCTCTTCCTCATGATGTTCTGCCCTCCTTGGAACAATTTCAAGGATTCTGGGCCTTCTGAGTAGCTTTGACTGAAGTTATATCAGGGAAGGCACTGGTTATATCTTGCTCTTGTACACTCTTTACAGACTAGATGTCCTTTAGCTTGCTAAAAAATCTCTATCGAAATCCTTGATGACAAACATAAACAATATTTTAGAATTTGGTACAGAAGTTTTTAGGTAAAAGCTCTATCCTAAAATTACTAAAAAGTGCTAAAAGCTACATTAAAATCTATATACTTATGGATCTTAAGGCATCAGTATAAAGCAACATAGCAAATTGCTGCTGCAATAGCCTCTGTTATACCTAAAGAAATACCAGGAAATCTACCATTCTTTGCCCTGGATAAGTATGCACCTCTTGAATAGTATATTATTGTGAAGCTTCCTTTTGAGCTTTTCCTCCAAGGATTCTTTGAAGAAGATGTCTTCAAAAGACCAGTTCTCCATCTTTCTCCCTGTTATTTGTACAGTAATCCAGATCTGGACCACAAACCTATAAGCAGCTAGAAATTCTTGGAAAAACTCCAGACAACATGTATCCATTCAACAGTGTTTGATAAATGCAACCTCTTTAAAACCTGTATTCAATAAATCCTGCTGCAAGTAACGGGTTATTTTTTTCATCCTTAGAACAGGTGTCCCTCTAGGCCTTAAAAATACTGCAGAAATATTTTACATGATTCATGTGTAGGGTTACTAGGTTTGTGTAGGATTAATTCATAGGAAGTGAAATTGCAGCCCTTCTCTGAGCTGGAGGTCATTTCAGATGAAAACTTATAGCACCGTGCCCAGATATGAGGGTTGCACAGTTTTTATGTTTCATGAACACACTAGATTCTAAAATGGATCTCAGTGGAAAGAAAGATTTTGCATTGATTTCAGAAATGATTGCACCTCTGTGTAGTAGCTCACATAAATAACTGTGTGCTTACTGCAACGTGGAAGATGTCTGACTAGTGCACCAGCCCTTATCTGGGCACAGCACTCTGGCACCATCATTTGGTAACACAATGCAGTTCTGAGATAAATTTGCAGATGACACCAAGTTGGGAGGGAGTGTCGACCTGCCGGAAGGCAGGAGGGCTCTGCAGAGGGATCTGGATAGACTGGAGAGATGGGCTGACTCCAATGGGATGAAGTTCAACAAGGCCAAGTGCTGGGTCCTGCACTTTGGCCACAACAACCCCCTGCAGCGC
>NW_020955445.1:985472-1092859 GCF_003031625.1 Empidonax traillii
GTAATCAAGCACTGGAACAGCCTACCCAGAGAGGTGGTGGATTCACCATCCCTGGAGGTTTTTAAGCAGAGATTGGATGTGGCCCTTAGTGCCATGATATAGTAATTGGAGTTGGATCAGGGGTTGGACTTGATGATCTTGGAGGTCTTTTCCAACCCAATCTATTCTATGATTCTATGATTCTATGATATGCCAACCAGTTTTCTGGAGGTAATGAATCTTAGGCCAGAACCTTATTGATGCAATTCCTTTCAGCTTCTCCCCTCCACAGATATTACTTCTATGAATACGGCTTCTTTCTTATCCCAGTTTTAACTGCAGGACTGGAAATCCCAGGAAGTGCAAAGAGATCCAGTCTGACAAGGGCCAAGTAAATCCAGGTGCAGCTGACAGTGTCATGTTTATGAGAGGAAAAGCCCTGCTGATAAGCTTGGTCTTATTCCCTCTATATTTAGGCCTCACAACCCAAACTTACAACTATTCTTACCTAGTGCAGGGCCAAGTGGGCTTAACATATAGGACCAATATATGTCTTTGCTCTCTCAGGCACCTTTGCACCACTTTACAGAAGTAGAGCCAACCGGAAGGCCTACATTTTAGCTGGTTATCAGGATCAGTATTAATTTCTGAGACTTTCAGACAGATTTTAGGTTTTAGTCTCTGCAGTGTTTCTCTTCTCTGAGGGTACAGGTAGCAGTGGTCATCATAAACCTTGGATCTGATGCCTCAGCTTACTGAGCCCCTGCTTCCTCATACAGCCCTTTAGGAATTCCATTGCAGCTGTTTTAAGCTTCCTAATTGACCCAGCCTGGCATCACAACAGGGCAAGATTTAGAAAGGAGATTTCTGAATTACAGTCACTGCTGCCGTTAAAAGCTCTACATGTCCATAAGTCTTTGAAAGGATGTAGTCTTGACTTCTACCCTGTGGTAGGTCTCACCTCTTCTAGCAGTCTAAGACAGACTGATTTTTCTGCAAATGAAAGTTTTTTCCTTATTCTTCCCCTTCAGAGGTTTCTTTCACCACCCACAAGATAGCTCACAGAGAGCACCTGCTCACTGACGTGCACAAAGCCATACCTTATTTGAAAGGCTCCATCTCCTTATCTGGGTTTATGTAGAGCCAAAGAAATGGCTACAGCACAGGCACTGGTTGTTGAGAGACATTAGGAAACAAAAGCCAGGCTTAGCTCTCATTAAAAATTTCCTAAACTCTTTCTTCTGAAAGTTATACTAGGGAAAAAAAAGCTAGTCTTGTCAGAGCAACACCGCTATTCTCCCTCTCTAGAGCTAATATTCATGGTTTTGTTAAAAGGAACACTCCCAGAGAAACTATGAGCACCATAACCATGTAGATGTAATTTCTGAATTATTTCTGGTCCGACAACTTTTGATCAGCACAAGACACACAGTATGCTACTTCTGCAATACAGTACATCAACACAGAAATAGCACACAAAATGGAGAATAAAGCAAAACCAAACCTTATCTTTATATAGTTGTTTGACAAATCTTGCCTGGAACTTGTAAATTTATTTTCTCTCTTTGACCGTAGATAATCCACTCTGTGTTGTTTAAGGGCATATATTGCTATCTCAGCTGCTGTGCATTCTTTTTCTAATGCCTCTCCGAGCATGATATTAGACAGTAAATTACACCAAGCAATAATTACCCTATTAAGAGAGCTTTCAAGCATCCATCTAAAGAAAAAAGATATGCAGGAGAGACCTGCATCTCTCTTTAAAGTACTGTTAAGGAATTTATATAGATTCAAGAACAGCATTTCACAACTGGAGAAGTCAGAACTACTAGCAACATAGGGGAAAAGAACCCATAATGTTTTCTTGTCTCTTGCTTAAAACCAGATAATTATTATGCTTGTGGAAAAAAACCTTCCATTAAATTCAAAGCAGTTATGTGTTGTTTCTCTTGTAGGATGCACCCGGGAACCCCCAAGTAGTCCATCTGACTGAAACTGGACTATAAAAATGAGAGTAGAGACTTTGTTTATTGTCTTAAACATGCAGGTAGGGATACTTAAGAGCTCAGATGAGGAAAATGCTGTTTTAGGTAACTGCTGGCTAAGGAGTGGTTAGACATCGTAATGATTATATGGTGTGTTAGGAAAGGTATATAGAATGGTGCTGTTTATTTTAAAAGTCTTTTTCATATTCTGAAGACATAAGGTATTTTTGAAAAGTATTTGTTCAGTCTGGTGAGTGATTATTTTTCTAGCTATTGTGTGGCTTGTGATGACCAGAAGTTGTCAGGGGCAGAAACAGCTCAGAGGTTACATCCATATGGTTGTGGTGCTCATAGTTTCTCTGGTAGTATTTCTTTTAACGAAACCATGAAAACTTGTACTAGAGAGGGAAAATAGTCTGAAAAAAACTTCCTTGTACAGAAGAGTTAAAAAAAAACTACTTATAAACTTCTATATGCATTAGAAGAGATATAAAAAAATTGATGTAGATTATTTAAAATTTTTATAAGCCCATTGAGCTAGTTGAGGTTGCACCCAAACCAGAACTGCTGTAAGAGGCTGTTCTGGGATACTGCTTTGTACTCTTTTTCTCCATTCCCAAATAGAAACAAAAATCTTAATTCTATACCTTTTTGGATGGAAGTAAATGTATTTTGGATCTTAAAGCAGTACTTCAGTTCCCAAACGTTTTTCTTATTCTTTTAACCCTATTCATATTTTTAAAATCTAGGTTTTTAAATATTTGGTTTTCTTGATAGCAATTCCAAAAAGTTTTGCAAAGAGATTCATTCTAATAGCTTATCTTTTCCCATTACATTTCAGTTCAAATTGGTCAGTGGGTATTTTGTTCTATTCTATTTATTTGTTTATTTTACAAAGGAGTCTTCTGTCAAAATATCCCCAGCAAGTTTTCCAGCTGACCAATCCAATTGCAATTAGTTGCAGCCTTATGCAACTTAAGCTGATACTGCTCCTGGATCTAGAAAGTAATGGGAATTTCTGCTTTTCCTCACTTGGATTACATGCCTGAGCTAGATAAAAACTTCACACCAAATTTTGTATCTGCTAGGAAAAGCTCATTTAATTTTTATTGTCTGTTACCCACATTCAGTATGCACTCTCTCTAGAGAAAGTCTTGTGTAAATAACTTCCTATGTTATCTTAATAACTAATGTGGTTGAAAGGTTCTGATATATCTTGTAAAAGTAAATCTTCTCTAATGACATGTGCACAATTCCCCATGGCTGGTTTGCAAATTCATCTTAGTAAATGAAGATTTTTCATTTTATTTTCATATATTACGTACTTGCTGCCAATAACAGATGTGAGTTTGTGGTTTGTTATCCATGTTATTCCCTCTGCTTGTGCTGGTTTTTGTCAAGTTATTTCTCCAGTTTCTGATAATCAGTATCATCACTCTCTTCCTTTCCACCTGCATTTTGTGTTATATTCTGGTCCCTGATCTCGTACTTTGTATGCTGTTCTGCTTTTATAACTAATGCTTAATCAATTTATCTTCTGTACTTCACTTATAATTGGTGTGACAGGCTGACTTGGCACCTGATTTGTTTATAAACTTGCAATCTTCTAATTAGATTCACATAGCAAAACGACTCAAAAACAATTTGCACAGCCATAATATGTAAAATGAGTGTGACCTCTGGATATATTAACAAATAATGGTGGTACTAAATAATTTTTTGTGTTGTTGTTAAGTTGTTAAGTTGTTGTTGTTAAGTCTTTGTTAAGATTTAATGTCTGGAGCAAACTCACCCTTAATCAGGATAAGCAAGAGGGATTCCTTGCTGCTGGGGGAAGTAGATAAAATGTATTTTTATATTACAGAAGACTTTTTTAGTAATCTGCAATTGCTTTCCCTAACAAAGAAAGTTTCATGTAGTGTGACTCTTTGCCTTTTTGATCTATGTTGTAATGGAGTATCGAATAGCTCAGTTGGTTAGAGTATGGTGCTAATAACACCAAGGTTGTGGGTTTGATCCCTGTATGGGCCATTCGCTTAAGAGTTGGACTTGATGATCCTTGTCAGTCTCTTCCAGCTCAGAATATTCTGTGATATTCTGTAATTTCATCCAATGAAATTAGCCAGCAGGCATGGTATTTCAGGCTCTTTATTAGATGAAAGCAAGTATTTTCCTAAAGCTAAATCTGGAACTCAGTTTGCACTTACATATGCTTATATTCATAAAGTTACACGTTTGGACCCATGTATATATGCTAGAAATACAGCAAAATAGAGATGAGAAAAAGATCTAAGCATTATATTGAGGATTCAAATAATCCGGTAAAAAAGTTAATAGTGACTAAAGCTCAAAGATAGACTTTCTTAGTCAAGATTTAATTCAGAGCCTGAATTTCACCTTTGTGCCCCACTATAATCCTCTTACAACAGTATTCTTTATTGTTATACCAAAGTTTCCTTTCAACTCCAAAAATGTCTAGAAATGTTCTTCCTCTTGTTATTTTGTAAGCTGTCTGTTTAGGTCTTTGGTTCTATTTTATATGTCAGAACTACTAAATTCCAGATCACTTTGATTGGAGCTTCTCAGTTCAATCTGAAGCACTTCGGTATATGAAATCTACCACTGCTACAGCATTCTCTGCTGTATTGTAACTGTCAGGTTGCTGGCAACTATCTGGCAGCCTTACCAAAGGAGTTTATTTCTCCCCTCTGTATGCATATAGCTAGTCTGTATTTTTCAAAAGAAAATGTACCTCTCATGATAGTTTTAAGTTCTTCAGGATCTCACCAGACTTTTCTCCTTCTCACCATTTTTATAACACAGCAAATTTGTTATGTTTCTTTCTTCCCCTCACTAGTAGTGGTATAAAAGAACAGTACTGATGCTGTATCTGTTCACCTGTTTATTTATTTCCATCTCAAAGCTAATGTGAGGTTTTAACACTGCATTCTAAAATACTCTTTCCCATTCCTTTATGGGATGGCATCATGGTTTTTCTAAAACAAATAAACCAAGGAAACTGATTAATGGTGGAACATGGCACCACCTCTTACCTCTCCAGGGATGCTGCCAGAAAAGGCAAAAAATTCCCCACTTGTGTTTTAGTGAATGAAGCCAAAGACAAGATGGCAAGGACGGTGGGCAGCTCTTTCCTCCACCTGCACAAGCACACTCCTTGCAGCCTGGAGCCAAATTGCTGGGGGACAAAACCTGCAGCTGCCATTCTCTGGACTATGACTTCATTATGGGCATTTCAGCACATCATTATTTTCAGCTAGCCATTAGTAGAATATCAATATGTCAAACTCAGGAGCTCACTACTGGAACATATGAGAGAACTCTTTATGCTTCTCTTTAAGATAAGTTGAATTAATGCAGGCTAACAGGTTTAATGAACCCATCCTTTTCCCTGTATCAACTGTACCATCTATAAAATTTATAGAATACTTTATAAATTTTTTTTTTTAGTAGGATTTAATCCTTTTCATGTTTAAAAAGGCTGGAGGTGGTAAATTTTCTGGAATTATGACTGGGTAACATAATATGTTGGTTACTAGTTACTCAATATGCCCCTTTTGAAAATAAAGGGCACATTAAATGAGAAAGAAGTCTTTGTTTTGTTCACTTACAGGTCCTTCATAATTCTTTTAGTGATCTTGAATCTTTCAGTATCTCTTTTGTTTGCTACATGCTAAGTGCTCACAAGGTGAAGTAGGGCTTAGTTTAGCTGGTACAAAGCTGGTACAAAGCAAACCCTCATGAAAAAAACCCAAAACATTAATGTCTGCGTACAGGCATTTCTGAAGGTGTTAATGAACCTGTGCCAGGGATGAACCTGCAGAGGTAGATGTGAAGTTGCAACTCTTCTCTCATTTTTTTGAGAGGTGTGTCTTGCTTAGTTCAAAATAATTGTTTCTGCTATTTAACTAACACCCTGTTCAGTGACTCTATTCCTCTGTGTGCAGCATTTTACCTCTTTCCTCCCACAGCTTGAATTTTCTTCAGATTATGTTTCTTTAGGATAAACAAGTCACTGTCACAGGTGAGAGCCTGGTTTATTTTTACTCAGAAAACTTGGTTTGTTTCTCACCCTTCTTTTTTTTTCCTGTTTCTGTTTCAAATATGGAAACAATATTAATTTTTCCCAAAAACAAACAAAAACTTAAAAAAAATCTATCATCTCAGTGGCACAACCATCATAGAGTTACAAGAAAGGCAAATGAGTAACAGGTCACCAAATCAGCTTGCCCAGAGATTCAACAGAAGTTTGGTTCTGGTACGAACTGGACCTGAAAAATGGCACTAGTCTTTAGTGACACTCACTCCTACATAAGTGAAAGGTATATCAAATGGCTGCCAGTCTGGTGGATGAACATGCCCCACACAATGTGATCTTTATTCTTCCACCTTTGGAGATGGTCTTTTGTCTCCAGTGACAGAAAATCTAATCATAATCACTGAATCTAGTGATCTAGTTGAAGATGTCTCTGATCGTTTCAGGGTGGTTGAACTGGGTGACATTTACAGGTCCCTTCCAACCAAAACGATTCTATGATTCTATGAAGTGTCAAGTGTTTTGACATTTCTTAAAAAAGGTGACTTTTAAGAGATGGTCAAACCGGTTGATTGTTTGTGGTAATGAATGTTTGTTAGGGTGCACTAGAAGGATATTTTTATAAAATTAAGATGAAGGGTATCAAAGGAATCTGTATTGTGTCCAGCAGCTGAAACAAGCAAAGGAACCCCAAAAATCTGTCCTCCCAGGCACCCCACCCCACATTTTCTTCCTTCAGTCAAACAATGCATAGCCCAATTTGATTCAAGAAATCCACTTCTTGTTACCCTTATACCACTGCAAGTCCTCTGCTACAATATGGCCTGGAAGAAGAGAGGTGGAAGGGAAGTAACTGTACAACACACTCAGCACAGGAATGATGGAAAGACTTGAGGCACGCAGCTAAACTAAATACAGGAAACCTTCTCTTGCTTAAGATGATTTTCTTCCTTAAATGTAAAGGTTGTTTGGGTTTCAAAACTGAATTCCTCATTACGTTGTCCTATTTTTATAAGTTTTATTCCTACTCCTAAAACCTGATGATTTTAAAAATTTATTCCCAAGATGTTTGGTGAATACATATTTTTCTAATCTGTAATTTAACCTACTGCTTCAAATAACTCAATTCTACATGTTAATTTTGTTGTAGAGTCTTTATGTCTCAGACTTTCTTGAGGGAGGAATGACAGGGAAACCAAAGTTATAATTTCTTTAAGTAATGCTATGTCCATTTTACAGACAGAAAAACTGAGACATCAGAAAATGGGAAGTTCAAGATTTAAGAAGAATAAAGAGAACACAATCTACCTTATTTTTCGCTAAGTCTTTTCCACAGTAGAAAACACCTTGAATGGATTAACATTGGCAGCAATTATAACTTAACTGAATAAATGATAAAGAAGAGGACTATCAATTAGAAGGGAAGAAGCCAATTTTTTTCAGCCATCTTGGCATTCTGGGAAGGAAATGAAAAGTAGAAACAAGGAACCACTGCATAGAAGACGCACAGCCAACTCTGCATCTCTCGTTAGTGAGGCTTTCAAAGAAAAAGCACAGTTTGAAGTAATTCCTTCAGGAATTATACTTTTGCATAATTCATGGAATGAGATGCTGGAAAGAAGTGCTGTGGAAAGAGACCTGGGGGTCCTGGTTGATGGCAAGTTGAATTATGAATTAGCAGTGCCCTGGCAGCCAGGAGGGCAATCTGTGTCCTGGGGGTCATCAGGAACAGCATCACCAGCCAGTTGAGGGAGGGGATTGTCCCACTCTGCTGTGCACTGGGGTGGCCTCACCTTGAATTCTGTGTGAAGTTTTGGGCACTGAAATGTAAGAAAGATATTAAACTTTTAGAAAGTGTCTGATGGAGGACAACAAACATAGTGAAGGACCTTGAAGAAAAGCTGTATGAGAAGTGGCTGAGGTCACTTGG
Organism: Empidonax traillii; assembly: GCF_003031625.1. Classification (NCBI taxonomy): domain Eukaryota; kingdom Metazoa; phylum Chordata; class Aves; order Passeriformes; family Tyrannidae; genus Empidonax; species Empidonax traillii. The sequence goes on from NW_020955445.1 coordinate 993,421, forward strand.
TGTGTTCAGCCTGGAGAAGAGGAGACTGAGGGGAAACCTCACTGCAGTTACAACTTCCTTGTAAGGGGAAGAGGAGGGGCAGGTACTGATATCTTCTTTCTAGTGACCGGTGACAGAATCCAAGTGAACAGCCTGAAGTTGTGTCAGGAGAGGTTTAAGTTGGATATTAGAAAAGAGTTCTTTACCCAGAGAGTGGTTGGGCACTGGAACAGGCTCCCCAGGGCAGTGGTCACATCGCCAAGTGTGACAGAGTTCAAGAAGCATTTGGACAATACTCTCAGGCTCATGATGTGACTCTTGGGGAGGTTCATGCACAGGTCCAGGGGTTGGACTTAAAGGTCTTTGTGGGTCTCTTCCAACGTAGCAAATTCTGTGATATCTCAGTTATTCATTTAAGTACTGTCCTGTTTCAGCTTTTTTAGAAGTCCAGTTCATAAAGGCACGTAAGTAGTCCAAGAGTTTAGAAATGATTTCCAGTATAAATAGTCTTTGCAATGTTTAGTAAATATTGATTTTGTAGCAATAATAGCTATATATACAAGTACTGGTCTCTTTGAAAAAAAAAATAGTGGGCTTGAGTTTGCACAAATGTAAATGAGATTGTTCTGATCTTGTAAGGTGTACTGTTGAAGAATGCAGAAACCTTATCACTTTAAAATACTCATATATACAGTATAATATGTACTTGTATACTACGGATAGTACAGCTGTTGTTAATGTGTTACAAAACTGTCCAGTCTCTGATGAATACTGAGCTATTCTCCACCAGTCAGAATGCATGTTTACAATACTCAATACATCTGGCTGACTTTAATTGCATTAGCTTTGCTGCACCAGAGGTGGCATAACTTTCATGTGAGCTAATTAGATTTGCTCAATTTAAACAGACACATTAATGCAGCTCAGAAAAGCTCAATTAAAACTGTTTTCAAAGCAAAGGCACAATTTGAAGCATTATGGGTAATGCTATGCAAATTGCCATATTGGCAGAGAAGTTGAGTGAGTTGTTTGCAATGCCTGTTGGCACAAAGCAAGTTTCTCCAGTTAGACTGTGAAGTCTAAAACAGCAAGATGTGTTCTACATTCTTTTTCTTGGGGCTCTTCAAAATATTGCATCTGCCTTTCTGAGCAAAGGAAGGGGTTTGTGATTTTGTTTAGAAAACGGATGTCTAAAGATTTCCTCCCAACCTTTGTGCCCACTGATTTGTGTTTTATATGCATTCCCTTACTGAGGCAGCAGCAGAACCTAATAATAATACATCTCCATAATGGGATTTCAGAACAATTGTATGTTCCTGGTGTTTCAAACTTATTACACCTAACATCACTCTTACCTTTTGCTAGTGCTCAAGTATAACTATCTATCAAATCATTTTTTTCAGTTATATACTGTGACCCAAAGTGCTTAGCCTTGCAGGTTTACTTCTGCGAAGTGAAAGTTGCTAATAGAATGCAACCAGGATGCCATCAGCCACTTTTCATTTTGGCATCCTAGAGATTCTTTCTGCTCACAAAATCAGGAAAAGAGAGGACCTTGTATGGAACTCAAGTGAGATAACCCTGTCCTCATTGATGCCGCATTTTCTTCTCCAAAATAAAGCAAACTTCTAGCAAAATGAATAGTATAAAATTGACCACATGTTTTTAAGTTAATTTTTTTTTCTGCACAACCCAATGTCTCCAAGAACATTGGAGATACTCCTAAAGTATCTCCTGTAGTTAACAGAATGCAGCTTCATTTATACCCAAATGAATTACATGCACTTATCCCAAAAGAAGATGAGCTGATTAGCCCATTTGATGGCCTTGTTTCCAACAGAGCATTTCTGGAATATATTGCAATTAAGTGGATCACAATAAAAGTAACCCTTTTATTTTGATGCTCCTGGATGGATGCATAAAAGACATGCCATATCCTTGTTCAACCACTCTCAAAGGTATGTTATGAAATGCTTTAATGTTTTGTGGTTTTCTGCTGCGACTTTTATGGAGAGGTTGATTGGTAAAAGCAGTTACCAGATAGTTTCTTCAGAATTTTTTAACAAATATGGAAACATTTTATCTGTATGATCCATGCTGTAACTTAGTGTATAGTGTATGCTATTCCTTACTATTTTTTGTGGGGATTTCTGACCTCCTCCACCCTCTTTTTCAGATCCTATATAAAAATCCCTTTTTTATGAAGGAAAAGATCCTAGAATTTTTAAGATTTTCCTGCCTTTTACGTGAATTTTCAGGGCATTTAAGAAGAGGGAGAGTATCCTCTACTAGCCAGAGAATAGGGCTCATGAGGTTAAAATCAAACATTTGTGTAAATAAAAGAGCTTAGTGTCTAAAATCAGAGCAACATTACAGGTAGCAGCCAATTATTAGATCCCATTGTCTCATATTTTAGATGCCTATACAGAGTCATACCTTTTTTGTGGAGTAGTAATCACAGTAAATTTAAAATACACTGACACCAAGAGGCTCTCAAATGAGTGAAAATGGGTGATTTTATTAAAAAATATGTAGAAGTTACAGCCATGATGGTGTCAGACAAACCACTATGAAGCAGATTGCTCTATGATTAGCCAAATGCACAGCACAATTAAATTCAACACATCAATTATAAATGGGAAAGAAAATCCATTTGCCATGCACTTTAGCAGATTCCATGTTCTGACAGCCTATCCAGCTTGGCTTTAACTTCAGTTGAAAACCTTTGTTTTCTATTCATATTCTCAGAACTCATGTTTCGTTGTCAAACTGTAGATTTTCCAGAAATAAATGTTTTAAACAGAAATACAGTATTTTTCACAAGCTTTGGTCAGAATCTCTAGAATTCCTTCTCTCAGCTCTATCCATACTTAGAAAACTGATGTCTGGCTCTGCTCTATTCTGCTGTAGCTGTGTCCTTTCTGGTAGCTGTCCAGTCATACATATCCAGGCTATAAAGTTTTCAGAATTTTTGCTGTGTTGCCTCCATCTTAGGGCATTTGCCCTAAATGATGAACAAAGTCTTGGAAAAAAGTAGAATAAACCCTTTATACAACCGCGCCAATGCCTTAAAAACAGTGGTGGACTCCTCTTGCTCCTGGTGGCTTTTTTTTCTTTTAATTTCTACTATAAATAAATTTCAATTTACTGCAATTGTCCTAATATTGTGCAGATTTGAATTAAGCAGTGAAAATTGTTTCAGCTTTCCTTTACCATTTTGGTGATTTTTCTAGTGACTTCAATTTATAAACTGCCACTAGAATTTGAAGGTAATGCCATCCTGGACCAACATACTGGTTTGAAACAGTCCTTTGGTATTGTAGATGCCATTGCTCAGATTTCAAATATAATGTCTACTGCTGATGTGTCAATGCCTGGAAAACAGAGTGCATTCTCTGAAAATCTAAAAGTTAGTTTGAGATAATGATTTAATTAGAACTGGTAATTATGTAATTAAAATTTAGTAAAGGTGGGAAGGAGCAAGAAACTCGTGAATCAGCTGTGTTCATGTAATTTGAACTGAATATTACTCCTGAAATTTTGTCTCTTCATTAGGAAAGGTTTCAATAACTTAAATAATTATTTAAATATAATTATTTTGATAATAAAAAGTCTAAATAAATTCTTCAACGTATTTTATCTTTCTATCTAAATTGTTATGTTTAGTGTGTAAAGACTGGTCCTTTACAACACTTCAACACTTAACACATGAAACCTAACTTCAGAAGGTGAGTTTGCTTATGCTTTTAACTACATAATCCTGGAATAACTTCAGGGAGAACATCTGAGATAAAAGGAAGTTTAACTCCATTTTATTCTCTTAATTCGAACCTTGACAACATTTAAACTACACACCTTTTGAACAAAAAATGACCTTTAGCTAAAGTAGTCCCAGCTGGAACCATTCTAATTACAATGCTTATTTATTAATATGACTTATAATGCATAAAAATAATGTTGCAGTTATAGAAAAGTCAATTAGTGCAACACCCTAGAGGACACACTCTAAAGGGATAAAATTCAATAATAATGATAATTACTTTCATCTGGAAGGATTCAAAATTAGATTATGAGGATGACATGGTGTCTCCGTGTTTAAAGGCTCAGACTAACTCTATTTGATGCCAGTGATTATATGATTGACTCTTCATGTTCCAAGAAAAATTTTCCAGTATAGGTTGAGTTTATGCCCTCTCTTTTTTAAAGGGAAAAAGAGGATAAAAGCATTTGAGATTAAAAACTGTTCAAAACAGGCATGGACTTTTGCATCAAAGAAACTTTAGAATTTTGCCTCTCTACTTTTGAAATTTTTCTTTTTTAACTTAAGTATTTGAAAGATAATTATCTGAAACTTTTTTGTTGTACCAGATTTCTTTTCTAGAACTCTATGAAAGAAAATGTCCTTGGAACACTCTTTACCTAAACAAAGATTCAACTTCAATACACTTTTCTTTCACACTATTCGGAGAGATATTTCTGAGGACAGCCTCCATGTACTTTCTCTGTTCTTTCTCGATTCTAAAAAGTCTTCAGATATCTGCGGATTTTTTCCTGGTGTCATATCACTGATGCTTATTTCAATTACTCAACAATATCTCTATGTATCATAGAAATGAGCCTTTTATGTAATTATGCCATTTATTTTTTGATCTTACATCACAGCACATTGGCCTGCTGTTCTGATATCAGTTCCTCTTTTCATCTTATCATAAGGGAGGTAAAAATCTTATTCGCTGCTCTGGTACTTACACATTGAAAATACAGGTCAAGAGAGGTTTTTCAGTATGACAGGCAAAGGTACAAATAGATCCAACGGCTTGATTAAGTAAGACACAAATTCCAAAGAGGAAATGCAATTACACATTGAAACAGAATAAGGGAGATTACAATTCTGTTTTCAAAATGACATTAAATCTGTTTCAAGTTCTGGCACCAATACTTCTTCTGAGGATGCTTTACACTTGGGGTATAGAAGGTCAGACAAGATGATAACATCAGTCACTTCTGATCTTCAAGTCTATTCATATATAAATCCTCTAACTTGCCATGCTCCACAAGTGTGGTACATCATACTTGGAAGTGTCCCAGAGGGGAGCCTTTATGGTAACTAGGCAGCTCCTCATTCATCAAATACGAAATGCAAAGGGGATTCTTTCCACATTCTATAGACAGTCGTTTTTTATGCAATGCTTTATTCAAACATAAACTCTAAACCACTACTGTTTTGGAGAACAATACATTAAAGTTAGGCTTTGCAGAACAAAATCTTCAAAATGAAAATAATTACCTTTAGGGGCTCTATTTTTGTGAGGCCACTTAAAAAGATGTGGGTTTTGATGCTTTTCCATTACTATTCTTGGTATATTGTTTATAGCAGAAAACTCAAACCCTTCAAATGCAAGTATAACATTGTATTTATCCTCATCATTTTGATACAATTATTATTTTTTTGTAAATCCAGAGAAATAAATGAAATCATTTTGTTCCTCTGAAATCAAGGATTCCATTGGAACAGGCTAATTGTTCTTTGCTTTAGAAGCTACACTCCTTTATTCTCTATCATACTGGGTTTATTACAGTGTTTTAAAAAAAAACAGGTTAGTATATTTAAAAGGTGTAAGGTAGTATTTTAAATTCAATTTCTACAACCTAACGTATGAAATTTCACTGACTGGATACTTATGGTTTTGTTGATCCTGACTATTTATTGGAGTTGTATAGAGTTGTATACAGAGTTTCAGTACTAGAAAAATTAAATATTTTGCTTTTTTTATGTTGTACTGTTCTCACAGCCAGGTTGTTCTAAAGTTTATACCTAATGGGAAGGTATTTGGATTGGTGGCCATGCAGCATGAAATCAATAGAAGCCAGACCAAATAGAGACAACAATTAAAATGTTTTTTTTGTTTATCTCTCTATTTATTTATTTTGTGACCTGGTTGCACAACCCTGAGTCTAAAAACCTGTCTGGTTTTCTAACAGTACCTATAGGTTAATAAGAGAATTCGTCTTCATATGAAATTTTCCTCTCCGAAAAGGAATTAAAAGCATAAGGGAGAAGAGCATGGGACCTTTCCTAATTAATTTTCTTTTTTATTTGTATACGTAGATGGCATAGCTGGCCACCTTTGGAGATGTGAATTAAAACACTTTCACATGTATTGGGCTTCCCTTTTCAAAGTATTTGTTACGAGATATTTTGCTTGCAGAAGCACATCTTGAGTTGGTGTGTATTTGCATTGGCCTTTTCTGGATTTAGTGCCACAAGCCTGCTCCTAAAATCTGTTGGGATCAATAAGACATATGCTTGATATCTCCTTAAGAAGTGTAGAAATTCTGTGAAAGCTATTTTAAGAAACCAGGAATGTGAAAAATTTGAATTACTACACTGGTTAAAAAAAATGTGTAAGTTTACACGTAGTTGTAACATTTGTAAAAAGTGAATGTGATTCAGGAAGTCACATATGCTGTTGTCGTGCACATAATTATTGAAAACAGCTGATTTTGTAACAAAGCACTTAACTGGGTGCAGATGTGCTCCAACGGCACATATGTACACAAGTTCTAAGTTTGGAAGAGTTTAAACCCAACTGCCAAGAGCAGTTCAATTTTCAAGATTTTGCAGAAAACCAGAATCCATTATGGTAGAAAGAAGCATTCTCTAACGAATCATTGTGGTTGATGATTCATATTACTTGTTTTTAGAGACAGCAGTTGTGCAAATGGCAAAATACACACTTGAGAGTTCCTAAAGACTATGCTAACACTTTCAGACAATTTGCTATGTAATAAGTATACAAAGAAAGTCTCATTTGCACAGACTCATTCCCTGATAAATGGATTAAAACAGTTATGTATTATGCTTTTGGAGACATCTTTGTCTAATATTAAGTTTGATTTTGATACCCATAAAATAATAAATGCCTCCTGGCCTCTGTACAATCTAGCTATTTTATAAAAATTATATTAGAAAAGAGAACAATTTGTAAAGTAATATAGTTCCAGTATATTGGATGTCATTAAGTTATTGTAACGTGGTATAGTTTGAAATCATATAATTTTGCAAACAGGTGCATAAATGTAAGTTTCATCCTTGAGATTTTGCTGTTCTTTTTGCAAGCAGAGCTATTAAATATTTAAGTAAGTGACAAATTGCCACATTTATAAGGTTATGTGATGGTGACTTTATGCTAGAGGCTACTTATTCTTGTGGCTCCACAAAAATTAAAAGGTCCACACACAGGAGAAAGTTTATAAAAATAAGGACTACCTCCAACAATGCCATTACTTGAATAGTTCAAACTGAGTATTTCAATTTGCAAGATGTCAAGCTGTTAAGTGATTTCTCATTTATGCTGTGATTTCATAGCACAAGAGACACGTCAGATTCTCTAAATGCTGCAGATCTTATACCAATCTCATCAATGAAGTATTGATTAGGATATAAGTTTAAAAAAGAATTTAGATAATTCCTCAGATATTCCACAATTCAAGAGAGAGATATTGCCTGGGCTGAAGTGAACTGAACTCATCTTGCGTGCGTTCCAGAATGGAGGCTCTGAGACCCTGGATTATTATATTAATTATTGTCTTGGACCAACTCAAGTGTGTGTGTGGGGTGAAGGGACAGGTCAAATTTCACAAATGTGAGGTGGAGCCCTGCCCCAGCCCAGCCCCTTGGAGCCTCCTTGGGAAGCCCTGGCGCAGCCATTAGTCTCTGGACATCAGAAGCACTGCCCACACTCCACTCCCTGGAGCCCCAGCCCAGCCATGGATTGGCTAGAACACCCAAGTACCACCTGGGGTGGGGGGAGTGGCCACAGGGGGCCAGAGCAGATAAAACCAGCACCGTGTGCCCATTCTATGGGTGTCACCCTGCCGTTTCCTGGAGTCCTGGTAGCTGGATCTATGCTAGACCTGGAGTGGTAGCTATAATTATCTCCTTTTCTCTCTCTCTCTCTCTCTCTTTACTGCTTCTTCTCCTAATCTCCTGTCTTGAGTAACTTAAAGCTGGACAGATTGGATTTTGCTGCTTCTTATATGTGACATTTCCCACCTTCCCTTTATAATCACCCTGTTCTCAGCTTCAACTTGCCTGCTACTTTGCAAGCTGTGAGATGATCAGCAAGTTTCCTCTTGATCTGTCAAATACCCTGTTTTTCTTGGAAGCACAGTCTGTATACAACCAGAAATTTGGTCTAAAGAGTGAACATGTGGTGGTACAAAAGAGTGACAATTAACACTTAAAAGAAAAATAACATTTAATGAGACACTGAGAAATGCATTCAAGAAAAAGTTATTGACTTGAAGTAGAATAGTCCACCAGCTAAATGGACTTAGGTGGGGTCCACTAAGTAGTCCACCAGCAATCATTTGAAAAGCAGTATCTGGTTAGATGTAGTGATATGCTGGCAGCACTTTTCAAATGTTTCTTGCTTACCAGGAATGCCCAGAGTGAGTTTGCTTTGAGCCTGTATCCTCTATGACCACCCTCAATCTCAACTACAAACTCCAGCAGATATGGCTAAAGTTAGGTGTTTCAAAATGATGCCTGGGTTGGGCAATGTTGAGAGAGGACCAATCTGGGGCAGGAGGCTGATGGAGGTCCTGATAGAACCCTAATCCAAAGACCTCCATTCAGTCCAGGCTTGAACCCTCTCCTGATCAACCACGGTTGATCAGCTGTTGATTTCAAACCTGAGTAATGACTACTGTTTCCACTGAAGAACTGAGCAATGGAGGGAGAGTACTTTCATCTAGGCACTTGTACAGCAGTCAGAAATGTCACCAAGAATGAGGGAGACAAAATCAATCACCAGCTCTCCTCTGTGATGAGAACCTTCCTATCTGGAGGTGTTTTGTTTTGCACAAAACAATTTAGAATTCATTAGAAGGCTTTTATTACTGACACCATGACATGCACCATTAAAGAGGATTTCCATTTCATGGCTGGCCATGTCCATTATTACATTCTGGGCAAGACTCCATCCAGTAGCTCTTTTCTAAGAAAAGTCACTGAAATGAGTCCCAGGAAAAAGGCAGGTGGAAGAACATCTTGATAGATACAGAGATGATTTACGTTCAATACTTAAAAGAGGCTTACAAGAAGACTGGAGAGGTACTTTTCACAAGAACATGTAGTGACAGGACAAGGGGAAGTGGCCTTAAGCTGAAGGAGGGTAATTAGATTAGTTATTAGGAAGAAACTGTTTACTATGAGGATGGTGAGCCCCTGGAATAGGTTGCCCAGAGAGGTTCTGAACTTCCCATCTCTAGAGGTGTTCAAGACCAGGTTGGATGGGGCTCTGAGCAACCTGGTCTAGTAGAAGGTTCCCTGCTCATGTTGGGGTGGTTGGAACTAGATGATCTTTAATGTCCCTTCCAAATCAAACTATTCTGTGATTCTGTGTTTCTATATATGTAGATTAAGAACTAAGCATGTGAATTTTGTTAAGATCAAAGTTTAGAGCATTTACAAAGTCTGGTGGCTAGCTCTGAGATCTTGACCAAAGTCTTAGAAGTTTAAGATCTTTTTTCAAGAAGATTACATAAAAAATGTCAAGGAAATTAGTTCAAGATTGAGACAGTGCTAAGCAAGCAGTAGATGAGAGGATACTTTCAATAATGTATGTACATCACCACACTCAAACAGTACCATAAAACTGACTCACCAGAGGAGTCAGGATTCTTGCAGAAAGCATTTGTGTATTATCAGGAAAGATGCCTGTGTTGTCATTCAAGTATACAAAAAAAGAGAGGGAATTTTACTGTTCTAAGCTGGCAATTTCTAACTTCTGAGTGTTTGAATATATAATATACACAGTGATATTTTCACATACCACTTTTTAAAAAAGTATTATCTATAAACAGCCCAATTCTGCCAGGTTTGGAAGAGTACCTAGCAGCAAAGAGGATTTGTATCACTGGGCTACAGCAGATAATTCCCTTTTCCAAAACGTTTTGGAGATGCATGCATTTACATAAAATTTTAGAAACACATAAATTGATATTTACGTTCAACCAAAGGCTTGGAGGAAGTTAGACATTGTCCTTTTTCTATTTTTGGAAAGCTAATATAGTTTTCAGCTGTTTAAAAAAAAAAAAAAATTGAGTATGCTCTTACATGCAAAATGAACGTGAAAAGGGTTTAATTTCTAGAAAATTATTTTTTGTATAATTAGTATAACGTATATCCCAATAGCTATTTTATTATACTTACATTTAAAGTTGTAAGTACAATGCTAATGGACAAAAATTCATTTTTAAGTGAATATAGCATAGCAGGTATTCTGCATAACATTTTTTTTTCAATACTACTATTGTAGGAGGAGAGGATATTATTGTAAGAAAATAAGTTGTCTTAGTCATGATGTTCAAATATTGTACATAGCAGAACACAATTATCTGGCTGGAGAAGATGGCAGCACAAAGTAGTATAGATATCTGTGGGCTCTTTTCTATAAGCAACACTTTGACTTGAATAAATGTCTTATGAGTGTTTTATGTGCCCCATTCTAGTCTATGCAAGTTATTGAGGTTAATGGCCAATACAGTCACTATTGCAATAAGCTACTTTATTTTCGTCTATAAGTTGTCTGAGGAGTAACGCAAACATAAAGGGTGTTTTCAGCATATATGAAGTATAACTCTATTAGAGGTCTTAACTAAATTATATGACCTTTGAAGAAGAAAAGCTGCCAGTACTGTAGAAGGATGCCTTCTATATTTTTGAATGAAACAAAATTACAAGGCTGCAGGTTTCTTTCTAAAAGGTTAAACCAAAAATCCATGGCTGCACAGAAAGGACTCAATAAAATACAAAGGTGACAGACTATTTAAAGATTTCAGGTGAGAAAACAGGTATCTGGCTAAAGGCTGGGCATTTCAGGATAAGGAAACTTTAAAATCTTCTTAAAATGACTTTATTCATCCCATATATTTATATGAAGAAATGTTATGACAACCATACAAGAAGATAATGACAAGACTTTTGAAGTAGCCTCTATACTAACCTCTATACTAATAGGTTAGTATAGCCAGTATTTCTATATTCATATGCAAATGCCATCTGAACTACTTAGCAATGCAGTGACTTCTCATGGCCTAATTTCTAAACAGAAAATGGGTTATATAACAACAGCAGGAAATAGAATTTTTTCATGCTTTCCTATTTAATAATGAGTCCCAGGCTTTTCAATTAATTACTAAAGGTTTGAATGTTCCTGTGTAATCCTTTTTTGCATCATTTTGTCGTGAACACCATTTACAGTTTTGTATCTAGACCCTGTAAAAACCAACCACACTGTATGTTCAAACACAATGAGATTTTACATAGTGGTTGCTCCTGTCTAGCCAGTTGTGATAAAAACAGATAGTGGTAGTGGTAGCAATACAATAGTAAGCAGCACAGGCCAAATGCATCTAGTGCATTCCTGTGAATGTTGGGAAGCAGTAGTCAGTATACTAGCTACAAGCAAAACTGCATATAATAAGATTTTCTATACCTAATTTCTTTGAAATCCTCCATAGTTTTCTTTTTTTTTTTTTTTTTCTATTCCATTAAGTGTGTCTATTGATGTGTATCCCATTCTAGCCAGCATAAACATCATGGAAAGTATTTTCTTCTGGCCAAATAAGGATCCACAGTGCTTTCTGAACTGCACATCTTGTCCTGTAAGAGATAATAAAATTTACGCTTTGCAGCTTTCTGTTGTGAAGTAATGTGTCTGGCATAATGAAGGAAACATCTGGAAAGAATGAAAACAGTGTACTGATCCATTTATTAACTTTCCATTGACTGTCATGAAGCCTTTAGAAAGGCCCTTCTACCGAAAGAAATAAATAGGCAAAACTGACATTCATAATAAAACCTAATACCTAAACAGTAGCTTGAAACTGAGTCAAGCTACACTAGTTTGGGTGTTTTTTTTGTTTATTCATTTGTTTTTGAGTCCTAAGAAGATACACATAAATTATTTATTCTGTACCCATTTCTGGAACATTATTTAAGCTTTGGAAGTTGTTAACCTCCATAACTCTGCAGGGCACCAGAATGGGCAGTGTTGAACATTCCTGTCAAGAGTCCAGAGGCAATATCCTTTTATGAGAGATCTTGGGGAGAAACAGTTTGTCGCCTTGCAGCAGCAGCAGGGTGCAATAAACCCCTCAAAATGCAGCACTTGGTATTCTGGTGCCTGTGGAAGTGACTCGGAGCCCCCTCAGCACAAGGGAGGCCCTGAAGGGAAGTGTCATCAAAGATGCTTTTGCCATTGTGGCAAAGATTCACAAGCTGGTTGATAAAAAAAAAAAAAAAAGGCAATCTTATTACTGCATTCATACTACAAACTAATTTTTTTTGCCTCAGTCTGAATTATGTATTTAAAGGAGCATTTAAGAAAGTATAAATATGGATGTTTAGATTAACTTACACGGTAATGACAGTATGGATATAGCACATATCCTTTTGATTAAATGGGTCAAAACTGTCTCATGGCTGTACTTAGTAGTTGTAATTATCATCACATTTCCAACTGCAGTGCCTGAAAATTGTGTGGACTTTTCCATTATTTGTACATAGCAAACATTTTCTTTTCCTATTAAACTGTCAATTTTCACTGTTCAGTGGAAGACTGCTTACCCCAGGGCTTAGTGAGGCTGTGCTGAATAAACATTTCAATGAAATATGATATGTAGTTGAAATGGTGAGATGGGATATAAATAATTATTTAAATTTTGATCAAACGATGATATACACTTATCCTGTAAAAAACAAGCAAATAAACAAGGAAGTCCTGGGTTCTTTTGCTGTTTGGTCAAAACCTTACTCTTCACACAATCTCTCCATGTGGAGAAGGCTACCTGACAGTCTTCTGAACTTTAAGAGGATAGTAAGAACAGAATGTTATTTTGTCATGCATCAATATTCTCTTGGTGTTGAGTATTTACTCAGCTAGACCTTATTAGATAAGAAAAGAATATTGAACATTATGGATGGAAATAGGAGAACTCTTGATCCTAGGATAATTTTAATTGGTGCATACGAGGAAGCTGGAGGCTAGAGAAAACTTCTGTGTTCTTTAATTTTGTTCTATAACTGAAATGTGGGAATCTATGTGTCAAAAGGTCAAAAGGTGAAAGAAATTGTGCTGAGTGTGTTGTTTAACTCTTACTACAAAACATATCTAAGTTCTGAAACATATTTATTTATCACTATCTTATTTTTACTACCAGTCTGAGTGGAATCCAAAATAAAGCAAATATTGATTTATATCACTATTTAAAAGTCACCAGATATTTAAATAGCCAGTTTATTTCAGAACTTTTTTCACACTGAGGTGTTAGGGAAAACAATTAGTTTGTCCTGATACTAACTACATCACAGAAATGGAAGGAGGTGTTGCAGCAAAATCTTTAAACTCTCTGAATGTGATTAATTTCATGCTATTTTTTCCACAATATATGCTCATATCTTCTTTTCAAATATTGTTTGTTTATGAGAGCCACTTGTTTGTTAATTTAGATATTATGGAGGTATGGAAGGAGAGTGTTAACACTGTCCAACTACTGATTTCCAGTTTATTTTATTCAACCTACTCAGTTCTTTGGCTAGTCTTCAGAGGATGTAAATTAGTCTCATGCTCTCAGTTGCTCCCTGAAAATGCTTGTCTATGGGCTGACTACAAACGGAGCTCTGGGAGACCAGCTGCCAATTTGGTTGTCTGAATCTACATGATGCAACTGAGCTCCTCTTGAAATCATAGGAAGGACTGATTTAAATTTGCCTGACAATATGTTTGTTTACAAATGCTAACTTGTCCCACAGATGATATAAAAATGATTGACATAGCTACAAGAGCCATATAATTCTTCCCAAAGGCAATCAGGAATTCTGGAGATTGCAGGTATGCGTGTAACAAAAAGCTAGTTGCTTCAATTTTATTAGTTCTCTAAATAAGAGTAAACTATAAAGTCATACAAAAAATAAGAAATTAAGGAGCCTCAAGAGCATCACCTAGACCTTCCTTCTGCCCCAGGGCAGAGTCAGATTGTGACAGATGCTATTCCTATCATGAATTATTCTTGACAAAATGCCTGAGGTGTCCTTAAAAAGATCCAGAGATGAAGATTCCACAGTTTCACCAGTCACATTATTCCAGTTGCTTATCATGCATACTAGTCTTTCAAAGCTTTTTCTGCTTCCTAACTTGAATCTTTCCAGGTGCAGTTAGTGCCCACTGCTACCCCACTGGTGCCTGTCATACCTACCATGATACAAAGGGAACAAATTATTCCTTTACTTTTTGCAGTAGCCTTTTACTTTCATGTGATGATTTTTCAGTAAAGGCAGATGCCTTTACCATTAGATATCTCAGTATTGTATGGCAACATCTTTCCAAATCAGAGAGTAACAGACTAGAATCTCTGCCCTTGTTTTTATGACTAAAAGAGTGGAATGGGTTTACAGAATCTCTGACGTCTCTTACCATTCTCCTCTCTCTTAAGTCTTGATTGACTAATTTCTATCCTCATCTGTTCTACCCTTTTAGTAGTCTGACTTGGTTTCCATTTTCTTTATCTAAAATGTCAAGTATTGAGATACAGACTGGATAAAAGAACCTTTGTCTGTTGATGCTGTGTATCAAAATACTGCAAAAGAAACACTTTACCTGTTAACCCTGTTAATGAACTTGATTCTGAAGGTTCTGGATCCCTCGGTAGTACTTGGCTGACATCCTACATCCACGTAGCCCCAAAAATAAGGAAGAATAATAACTCTGCTGATCTCTATTCATATTGCTAAATCATGACAACAAATGAGATGGAGACTTTGAGCTCTGTTTTAGAGGTGACTTTTAAAGACTATTTTTCCTCTTCATAATACAGATGCTATTGTTTCCTTGAAAGACAGAGTTCTTTGGAGAAGTCTTGAGGAAGAAACTGTGAAACTGCTAATGTTGTGCTTCATAAGACATTTCACACTTGGCAGAAATTTGTACAGGATTGTTTGTACAGAAATTTGTACAGAAGTTGTACAAGGCCAGGATCTGATTTAGTCATTGTTAATTAGTTTATTAAAAATGGTTACTAATTTATTTTCAGTAATGCTCACTTCTTGCTGGAAATTAATGATAGCATGCCTTCAACACTGCTTTGAACTATATATTCAGTCAATCTGGTTGTTGTTCACAAAAATCACCATCTTAATTTGTGATGTTCTTGTAGCTTGAATATCTAGCTGTAGCAAATTCACCCCAGACAGGAACAGTGAAGTAGTACTGGAAAGAAAAAAGTCTGAGGCAACATGATTTCTTGTAGGTTTTTAAAGAATAAGGAATATTATGTTCATATAAGGAAAAAAGAAAGCTGGCATACGTAGTTGTCTTGTCTCAAGCCAAAGATCTGCTGCAGCAGTGGCTTGTCTCAGATCACCTTTAGCTTGTTCCCTTGGAGGGTGGTATTTTCAGGCCCGCCATCATGACAGGCTAGATCACTAAAAGTATCAGCTTACTACAGCCATCTCCTAAAATGCTACTCCACCGAAGGTGCAAAGCAGGTTTATTATAGCCCCTTGTGCAAAATACTTTCCACAACCAGAATACTCATTAATCCTGGCAGCTGGGAAACCCATATTTCTTCCACCCAGATTTTGAATTGTAAATACAATGTCTTTAGTTTATCAGCTTGAAGCCAGCCCTAGACATTAACAGGACTGTCTAATGCTTGTTTTACATTCAGAGGTAAATGAATTGATACCTAAGTCGCAGCTATTTGTCAGTACTAAAAGATGTATAGATACTTCAGAGAAACAGAGAAAATCTTGAATGCTGTATTTGAATGGAAATGCTAAAGATGCAATCTTAATTGCAGCACTGCATTTAGATACCCAAATGGTAGCAAAGTTGTCAGGAATCATAGGGACAGATGTAAAATTGAGGGGGAAGTGTAGGCTGAGAGACTTACAGCAGGTGGAGATCTGGAGGGGAAATAAAGCAGCAGAAAGATTTACAGGGTACTGTCTTAATAGCACTAGATATATTGTAGTGAAGCATGGATATTTATGTTCTATGTACAAGATTTTCCTTGTAATTTCATTTGAATTAAATATCCTTTTATTCAGCCTTTCTAAATTTGTTATGAAGTGTTATTACCTGGCATACCTATGCCAGGATTTATCTGCACACTTCAGTGTTTGAGAATTGACTATATTGAGTACTGACTCTAGCCTTGGGCAGGAGCAACTTCTGGGACCTACAGGCTGTGCTTTGTGAGAGGTCATGACCTCTACTTTACCAGCTGTACAGGAAAGCTGAATTTAACTGTCACACTTTGAAGTATACAGAGCAATCTTGATGATTGGATCTGTGTGATAAGCCCTTTTGGTTAACTGCAAATTTGTGTTGTGCACCAAGAACTTCTCATAAATAGCATTTTACTGTAAATAAATAAGAGATTACTGTCATTGAACAGTCTCAGCTTCTTATCTTGCTAAAAGCCATCAGTCCCATGTTGAATTCATTTTAAGCCATAAGCTATTTCCATCTTGGTTTTTATCTTCCCATTGGGACACCTTTTATTATAAGTTATTATTACAAGAACTGTAAGCTGGCAACGTGTCACATGTGAATGAAAACTGATGAGATCAGAGTGAGAATAAGTTGGGTACCTCAATTAAAGTTTGATTTTAATAGCACTCTTTTGGTAACTTTTTCAAAAGCACTATCTTAGACTTAAATTAAATTGGCAGAGTCTATCAAAAAAGCAGATTATTCACCTCTTCATGTACATCACCTGGGCACAATAAAGATGTATATGATAGCAGAGATGAACAAATGTAACTGTGCATGTTCAGGGAGGCTGTAGAAATTCAGGTTTCCGTAAAATCCGTTTAACCAGTTAAAAAAGTTTCTGATCACAGTTTTGAGCCTTTACTGAGTGAGCAGCTAAGACTGTAGTTTGAGTACAAATAATGGACTTATCACCAACTAAACGATAGAAAGATATCCTATCATTTCACAAGATAGGATACACACAGGTTCTTTATTAATTTCTTTTTCATAGTTTCTTCAAGCTTTATTAAATTCTTAGATTTATTTTTAAAAGACATTGTTTTAAAAACTTATGAAAGCACAAGGTAAAGAGAATTGATGTTTTGTTACTTAGGTAGATGAAAAATATCTGTTATTTTATTTTATTTTATTTTGTTGGTACATACTATCTGTGTAATTTTAAGACTTAGCATTTATAGGCAGATTTTCAAAATTATTTAGGCAGGTTTTTTCACAATTTAAAGCCTAAAGTTCTTTGCTGCAGTCTCCTGTATGTGAATATATTAAATTGTCTAATATTAATTCTTCCTATCTTTCCCTTTCTGTTGTGCTATCAAAGTCACAATGTTTGGGAAGTGAACAGATTTCACAGTAGTGGAAGACATAAAAATAGATAAATAAGAGACAGTAGTAACTTGTGTCTCTTTCACTGCAAATCATATCTTCTATTTATAAATAAGCTGTATATTGCTGCAAATAGATATAGTCCCCACATTTTCATTGCAAACATGCTAGTAGTTCTCCCATAACCAAAACTACATGCCTAGTCTATATCTTACATTTGGCACTTCTAGACCTTTTTACATTTGTGCAAAATAACAATAATACTGCTTATCTTAATAAAAGTAATTAAGAAATAAAAAATAAAACTAAAACTCAGCCTTTAAACTAAAACCTTCGGACACTTTAACTTCTGAAATGACCACATTGTCAAAATGGTAGTGATACAAGGTTTAAAATATTCAAACAAATTAATTGATCTCTTTAAAAAAAATCTTTCTTGAAACATCAAATAAAGTCATGTTTTCTGCTAATTCATTTAGAACTGTGCTGTTATCTACCCTACAGCTACTCAGACACAGAGATATGTTTCTGTTGATAAATCCAGTTGGAATTTTGTTGGTTTAGTTTTTGGGTTTGTGTGTTCTGAATATATTAAAAAAAAAAAAAATCTTTGTTTCTTGCTAGTTTAGACAATTACGTTCTCTGCTGGAAATATTCAAATAGGATTCCCAACAGTTTGATTCGAAATAGATTCTCCATGTGCAATGCCTAACCTAATGTTTTTTTTGTTTGTTTTTAGACAAAGTAAGATTAAGATTAAATGATTACAGTTTGAATAGCAGCACACATTTTTCATGTCAATCAACTGCCATTTGATAGACAGACCTACGATAAAAATATCAGAGTTAATGATGACTTAATTTAAACCCACAAATTTTCAGAGTAGTGTATTGTCTACATTAGCAAATAATTTAAATGCAAACACATCAACCAATAAGACTGTATATTTTCATTTAAAAAAGTGATAAGAAGTGTGTTGTGGTAACTACTAAATCAGTAAAACTGTTAAAAGACAAGGAATTTTAGAATATCTTTACCTCGCTTCTCTACATCAGAGGTATATAAAATATGTTACATACACAAGATGATTTTTGCCTGCACTCAGACTACCCTGGAAACAATGTGCAAGGATTACTATAGTATCATAAGGATGATAAGTAGCATGGTCAACTAAAAGAACCAAAAGCTCTATTAAAAGTCAGAAAAGATGGAAATTTGAAAAAAAATTATTGCTAAACTAGCAAAAAGAAAAAAAAAAGGCATCCACAGTGAAAGTAATGTTATTTTCACATTTAAAAACCCCATATTTTAAATTATGTCTCTTAATTTAATCAGACAATCTGACATTTTCCAATTGCTGAGAAAATACATATACTTAATGGAATCAGGCTAATTTTTTCAAAGAAGTCACTTAGAAAAAAGAAAGAGTAGACAAAAAATATTCACTCTTTCTTGGCATTAGAATTAAACATTTTAATGTAAGTTTGGAAATTATTCTTAAGTTCAGCATTGTGTCATGCTTTGATTCTGTTGAAACAAAATGATTTTATCCAAAACCAGTCATACATACATTTTTTTAAAAACATACAGATTTTTGAAGGTGAAATAAAAACAATTTAGAAAAAGAAATACAACTAACCTTTGTTTTATTTAGCTGTATGTTGTGTGCCTTTCAAAATACTCAATTTTTTTTTTTTCTGTCTATACCCTGTTCTATGTTTTGAAGTTACATTTTGTTGAACATTTGAGTAATTAAGACAAACAACGAGAATCTCTCGGCACAGTGCACGGTCTCACGCACACGTGCACTGTAACATTTTGTTCCATTTCAGCTACAGCAAAGTACAACTTTGCTTTTGTCATGTTGAAGAATTCATGCAGAGGCAGAGGCCTCCTTGCTGAGCTGTTGGCATTGAAAAGGGAATCGTACCAAAACCTGATCACATATATTTTCCCAGCACAGGGAAACTGCTGTTTGATTTTTACAAGCTGCTTTTTTTTTTTTTTTTACACGTTCCTCAAACATGTCCAGAGTGGCTTAGTTCATTCATGCTTGTTTGACAGCTGGAAGAAAACATATTGTTTTTCTTTATTACAGTGTGGATCAGCTGCAAATGAGCTCATATGCATTCTTAGCATTACTTGTGAGCTTAGTGAGATAATGGTTTTAAAATCTTCAACAAACCAGTATCCAGAAGATAATACACTTTATAAAACCACTGACTTTAGCTTGCCACAGCTTAAATCCCTCTGGCATTTAGAGAAATTGGTGTCATTTTTTCCCAATAAAATAACATTTGTAAGGTGTTAAAAGTTCATTTTAAAGTACTGTTGATGCAGTTCACAGGAATTTGCCTTAATAGCTTTTGTAATCCCTGGGTGAAATAGCAGACCATTTGCTTTAGCAGATTATTTGTTTGTTTGGTTGTTTTTGTTTTTGTTTTTTTTTTTTCAAATAGAAAGCTGTGGAAGGGATTTAGTTTACTGACAAAGCAAAAAATAAAGTAATTTCATTAACTATGCTAATTTAGATTTCCCTAGGAAAAAAAATCTGAAACCATAGTTTATTACATTTTCAATTACAATTAATCTATTTTCGAAATTCTAATTAAACGCCTGAGTGACAAAAGTACTGGTTTTGGTTTTTTTAAAGAGAGAAGTGTAGCATACGTTTTATGTTTTGCAAATTTGAAGTTACTTAGCAGATTCTATCTCAGAATTACATTCCTGATACTGGTCTTGAAATATAGCTTTTATTACTTTCTTTTGTGAACATAATGTTTTTAACATACAGTTTTGCTTTCAGGGTCCTTTCTGGGAGAGACGAAAAGGAGCAGAAAAAATTCTCTACTTAGACATTTTAGCTTAATGTACTCACAGTGCATCAAAACCATGTAAACTTCCTACTATTCAAAGTTGAGCTTGGCTTTTTGAACTTTTAGAGGCTCTCTCCGCATTGCCAGCTTTGAGAGATCCTTCATGAGAAAACCTCCCATTCCAGGAAACCAGGCTTTGGGATGTTAGGCATGCAAAATACTTGCTTCAAGGGAAAGGCATTAGGAAATTGCCTCACTACATGTAACTTCTGTGATGGTACTGGTAATAATGTTTCTTACAATGAAATAAAATGTGATTCTTTAACCTCAATCTGTTGCTAAGGTAGGTTTTTGGCAGAGACATTAGATGCAAAGAAGATTATTATATACCATAGTAAGAATTTAAGTAATTTCCACTCTGACACATGGCGTATTGCAAAGAGGAAGGATTATTCATACTTCCACATCCTTTGTATGTAAGTTTTGAAGAGAGATTTCTGTAAGAAAAGATAAAAAGATAAAAAGTAGAATAAGGATGGAGGAAAAATAGGCCTGATCCATACATGTCAGGCTAGAAGTTAAACTGCTTGATCTCACAAACCCATATCCTTAGGATATTTTTCATATACAGTAATGTCAGCTATTGCAATAAGACAAAATAATTCCATAATAAAGTATTTTCTAGTACTGAGAACTATAGAAAATGCAAAATAAGAATATTCATTAAAACACATCTTGCTAACATATCTTAAAAAACAGTGTATGGTAAACACTGCATCTCTGAAGAAGAGTTAAAATAGTCATGACTTCTTTTCAAACAGATAAATCAGTGAGCACGGCTTCCTCATAAAGAGATTGATTCCAGAAATATAAAAGTTCCATTGACATGTTCAAATTAATACATTATGCATTACTCCTTCCTTTGTCATCAGCCTGCTGCTGAGAGAAGGCAGAGTCACTTTGCATCCCTGAATTTCCATGTCATCTTTCTCTCTGATTTATTTTAAGACAACAAGATCCTGAGCCTGGATAAGTCAGTATATGCCCTTTCCCTGCTTAGAGTTATGGACTTGTAGTATCTCCCAGGTTCTCTGGTGCTATTGTATTGCAATTCATGACAACAGAGATTAATTTATTGAGGTATCTTAGCAACTCTTTGTAACAAAAGGAACCAAAACAAAATGGCCATCTCTGACATAAAAATAAAATCTTATTTATCATGTAACAATAGCATGGTTTATAGCCATCTAAGGAGAACAAGATCTGTATACTAGGCTTTTGAAAGTTCTCCTGGGCAACAGAGGGAAATGAGTCTTTCCTTTCTTGATGCATGATGTTTGATAACCTACTTCTTTGCATATCCTTTGTGGCTACACAACCATGTCCTTGTGGCTGAAAAAAGAAGTCTTAATTGAATATAATTTAAAGTATGCTTTACCTGTGTCAAATTGTGTCCTTCTGTTCTGAGTCTAAATAAAAATCCAATGACAGAGTGAAAATTACTTCAAAATCTATCACATTCTGACAATGTGTCCCCTGTAATATTGATGTGCAAACTGGGCTTTTTTAAAAGCATAAGATGGGCTGCTCTCCATCCTTCATCATGGGAGCACAGAAATAGATTTAATAAATTTTAGTGAGTTGAAACAGGCTCTGCACACCTTTCTGTCCCTGTACAAGGCAGTGTCTAACAGCTCCCATATACTCTCCTGCCACTTCCCCTCACCTCTAAGGAAATCCCAACTGTGCTACCAGTAGAATCATAATCAGATTTCAGGGGTGTGATTTTCTTCGTGGGTTACAAAATGACTTGCCCATATCACTGCCTCTTTGTACAGCTTCACTGCCTGCAACATCTGGGAAACTTTGAGATGTATTCTGTTCAGGGAGATGTGTCTGTTAAGGTCAGTACTGTTAACAATACTGCTTAGACAGAGCAATTTTGGGGAGGAATATTTGTTTGTACAGAGAACAAGTTTTAAATCTAAGACAAGGTGACAGGGTATATATGCGTTTTTGGAGCAGGGCTTCTGTTAATCACATGGGAAATGACATATTTTTTACATGTTAGAGTTTGCTTCCCAACAGAACTACTACAGCATTCCTGTATTCCCTCAAGCTTTCCTGCTCAGAATGCAAACCAATTTCAGTGTGCCATTCTTATTCATATTTTAATTGATTCCATGAATTGCAATTTGCAAAAGAAAGCACATCAAGTCTGTATTTGACAGAATGAAAGTTTTATTTTAGTCCTTTGTGGTTGTCACAAAAATCAACTTTACAATTGCAGTCTGTAAGATGTGTAAATTTGACTTTCGAAAAAATGTATTTGCCATCTTTATGCAGTAAATGAGGAAGAAACCTGAGGAGAGTTTAAAGCTATCTATCTGTAAAAGGAAAAGCCCTTACAAAAAAAGGAAATCGTAGGTAATTTCTTCAATTGACTGAGGATTGATTCCTTTAATAAGAATAAAGGCCTAGTAAGTGGCAGTATCATTGGTCCTGTGGATTTAGGACTAGTCTATAAATATATATTTTTTTTACCTAATAAGTTGGTGCATTGATTTTATATTGATATTTCCATTATCTTCACAGTTTTTCCTTAAAAATCCATTTGTTGATTCAATGTCTCACTAAGGCAGAAGGAAGTAAATATTAAGAAAGCAAAGTCAAGTTGATAGTGACTACTGATGGCTCCCTGGGAATACAGAAACTGCCAAACTTTGCCTTTTTTCCAGTTTTGCACATCACTTTGGCAGTCCTCTTTTGTTTATGTTGTACACAGGCACCGCTTTATTGCAGCTCACAAAAACAACCCAGTGCCCCTTGATGCAAGCTGAGGTACACATCTTAAGTGCATTTTCTTTAGTGCTTCATTGGCATTTGTTCTTGTCATCCTATGGAATAATATGACAGAAACAAATGACAGCGTGCTTCCTGCTTGCTAAATACAAAATGGTCTGCACATAGCTAAGAGAACTCTTCCTTGGTTTTTTTTGGAAAGTGTTTTGTGGAAAATCAAATGCCAGTGAGAGACAGAACTCCTTGAACTATTTTCTAGTTTAATGTAGACCTGACAGACCTCCTGGGAAAAGAAAATCAATATTTCCATTTTTTTAACCTATTTATGGTTTTTTAGCCTTTTTATACCAAAAAAAAAGTGACAGATACAAATAAAATTTAAATAATATGAAGTAGATAATTCTATATCATTGATATACAAAAGTAAAGAGCAGCGCTGTAAAAATTAGTCTTCAGAAATCTGAAACAAGGAAGAGTGTACCTTAGAAAAAAAAAGAAGTGTAGCAGTGATTATCATCATAATTATATTCACTGTGTAGGTTGCAGTTTACCAGTAAAAAAACTGAAATAGAGCAAGATAGTATTTGTAATTTACGTTTAAATGCTTTATATAAAACAAACAAAACAAAAAAGTCGTGCAATTAATACCTTAGGGAATACATCGTCGTGAATACTCTACTCAGCATAATAATACTCAGATAATAATAGAGTACTTATAATACAAAGCCTACATATTTTTATTAACTTCTATCAAATGGATAGCAAAAATCATGTATTTCATAATAGTTTATCCTAAAATTCTTAGTTTCTTTTCAGTAATTTTTTTTTTTAATTTATTAGGAATTAAATCAATGAGGTTTAAGGTTAACCAAATATGATTACTATAGCTTTCCCAGGAGAAGTGGCTCAAATGAATTTTATTAGAAGATCTTTAAAAATGCGGTAGAGAATAGATATCTTTTGAATGGAAACATGAAATTTCCCATGGAAATTTCCCATGTAAACAAAAGTTTACATTTTGTATTGCAAAACTGCAAAAACATAATTTGGAGAAGTGATGAGACTGTGGGAATTTGGAACACAGAAGTAATTTTTTTACTTCTGAATAATAAGTTCATACCTCAAAAAAATACTGCAGAAGTCTAGTGGAGACTTTCTGGGTGCTCATTTACTAATATGGGAAAAAAATAAGCCTTTTTTATTATTTTCCATCTGTTGTGATATAATAATAATAATAAACACTGGAAGTTAGGCTGTGATGGAAAATGTTAGGTCCATGTATCTAGAACATAAAGAAATTATTTTGGAAAGCAACTGTATTGTGGGCTAGGCTTTTTTTTTTTTTTTTTTTTTTTTTTTTGGACGGAAAGCCTCAGACAGCTGACAGACTAAAACAAAACAAAAAAACAAAATAGTAGCTGTGATCACTGCCTTCAGCCAACCTTTTTCCCTTGGGAGATATTTCACAATAAGGAGAGGCTATTTGTTTCAATAAATGCTTGCTAGCATTTTGGAGACAGAAAAGAGGGACATAATGGCTTCTAAATTTTCTTGCTGCCAGATTTTGTAAAATGCTCACATTCCCCTCAAGGAGATGAAGAAGGAAAAGTGGCCATTCTCTTTTATTCACAGTGTGAGATGTCAGAATGACCTCTCCTATTCTTGTCAACTCCCTGTGTATGTGTGTACAAAGAGCAGTGCACTCATGTCAGCAGTTCTGTAGTCTCAGAGACCAGAATCATAGAACCATAAAATGGTCTGGGTTGGAAAGGACCTTAAAGTCCTCTAGTTACGACCTGCCCAGTTGTGGGCAGGGATACCTTTCACAAGACCAGGTTGCTCAAAGCCCCATCCAACCTGGGCTTAAACAGTTCCAGGAATAGGGCATCCACCACTTCTCTGTGCAACTTGCTGCTGTGCCTCACCGCTCTCACAGTAAATAAATTCTTCCTAAATTCTTCTAAACCTACTCTCTTTCAGTTTGAAGCCATCTTCACTTGTCCTGTCACAACGTGCCCTCGAAAAAGGTTTCTCTCCATCTTTCTTGTGTGCTCCCTTCAGGTACTGGAAGGATGCTGTGAGTGTCTCTGGAGACTTCACTTCTCCAGGCTGAACAACCCCAACTCCTATATAGAAATCATCTCTCCTGTGGTCATTTCAGCAAAGTGTTAATACGTGGTCACCAAGTCAAGACAGTACAGAAACATTTCACCCTGCTAATAAGATGGTTTCTAATAAACTTTTTATAGTTAACAGACAAAGAAATTATATTACATTTGCATCCTGGTCTGGATGGTTACAATCCCTCATAGCCCCCAAGGCACTGGGTTGCTTAGTGCTTTCAAACTCTCTTTGTTCTCATTCTTCCAGGCTATGCACCTGTACACAATCTCTATAGCTTTCCTACAGACTATCAGGTTATGTTCTTACTCTCAGCTTAGCCAGGAGGCATAGCTATATCTGAATACAGGAGTGCATTTTGGATAATTAACAGAAACAAATAGCCTTTTAATCACAGAAATGTAGACTCATTCTCAGTATTTTATAAACTCTGGTTTCATAACTATTCATTTAGTAGTTGCATATAAGTAATTTACACATAACTATCTTGCATAAAGTCAGATTTTCTACAGAAAATGTGCAAAAGTTCTGGAGAAAATAAAAACTTGTCAATCTATTCCAGTCACATCCTCTTCAAATTTATCTGTAAATATGTCTCAAACCAGGGTCCTCTGGGCTCCAGCTGTTTCATTCTTCCACTGAAGTTTTTCTAACCTGAGCAGTGGTCTCTGTCCAGGTTTGACTTTAATGGACAATAAGCTGATGCAGAGAGAGAGACTAGACATAATTAGGTTCTGTATTTTTAACAGTTTTCCCTTCATATCTTCACTTCCAAACCATTCTTTTTCATTTGTGGTGATTTTCCATTTCATTGATGTCTGGCTGCAATTTGAACATTATCTGAGATAAGAGTGAAAGGTTTTTCTTGTGATAGTTTCATGAAGCACACTGACTCATTCCTTCTGTATATCAACATCTGAAATATATCAAATAAAACCAGTCTGAGAAATATTTCACTCTGTCTTTTCTTCTCTCTTGGAGACATTGACGTACATCTCTTGGAAAAAAAAATGTCCTGCTCTCCCATCCGTGGTGCTGACACATTGGTCTTGTCACTGCACAGTGACTGATAATAATAGTGGTTGAAATCATTTTCAGATATAACCAAATATGGTCTTACCTGAGCTTGAAACACTGTTCATGCTATAATTGCTAGAGGAAAATTGTCTTCCTGGTTTCTACTGTTCCTGGGTTTTTAGTTTTAGGTTTTTGTTTGTTTGTTTGTTTGTTTTTTAAATTTGTCCCTGTCTGAACTGTGCAATGAAGCAGTGAAAAGATTATGCTAGTGAGAAGTCTGTGCTAGACATGAACTATTCAAGTTCATGTCTAATTCAGATTTACCTGCTATTTTTGAGATACTGAGATTTATCTATGTATCTATAGATAGTTGTATTTAGGGATATAGCTAAATAATTGTATTTCAGATTGTTTTTCTAATCTTTACAAAATGACCCATGATTTGAACCTTCATGTGATTCCTTTTTTGTTTTCTGATTAAACCCTACCAAGCTCAGATATTTTGTTTTTGTGCCTTTGGTAATTTTAGCCTTGCTGGAGTGCTGATTACCGTGCATACAGAGGCTTCAGTAAGGCACTAAGTTCTCCATGAGCTGTGACCAATGGAGCACTGGCCAAAACAAGACCTCTTTAGGAGGGCTGGAGGTCAGTAGAGGTATATTATCTTGCAGACTGTTAGGATGACAATATCAAGACAGCTCCTGGCAAACAGTATTTTAAAGATACTATTAGCATGAAAAGGAAACTTAAACAGCAGTTGAAGTGCTGAAGCCTTAACAGACATGGGATCAGAAGTGCCCTCTAGTCATTGTTAATACTAATGTCAGAGAATAAGAGTGCTTTTGTGATTGAAAAAGCAGACAGAAACATAGAAACTTGGGGCTCAACTTGTTCTAGGCATGCCTCTCACTGATGAACATGACTTAATGCTGCTTGAACATGACTCAGTTTATTAAGAGAACTGGAGAGCCTCTCTTTTAACAGGTGTCTTGAAGAGTTTGGTTTATTCAGAAGAATAAAAGAAAGCCTGAAAAAGAATACGACTGCTGTCTCTCAATAGCTTTCTGAGCTAAACTGCAGAATGAGGAAAAATGTCTTCATATGTTAAACGGGCACAAGACCCCCGATAACTGGAGTGAGATAGATTCAGGCTAGAAATACTCCAGCTTATTAGACGCTCATTGAGGTTGTGGAACAATATTTCAGAAGAAGGAGCAATAAAAGATTTCATTATTTCTTAGATAATTTATATAAGGGAGTACAGAACATAATTTTTCACCATGACAAGTAATGGGATTTAGAAACTTCAATTCTTGTACTTATAGTCCAGGCAGAGCAGCACAGAGAAGAAAGCTGGTCAAAGAACGTGATTGTCCCACTCTACTCTGCCCTAGTGTAGCCTCACCTTGAGTACTGAGTGAAATTTTGGGTGCCAGAATAAAAGAAAGATTTTAAGCTATTAGTCAGTGCCCAAAGGAGGGCTACAAAGACAGTGAAGGGTCTACAGAGGAAGCTGTATGAGGAGCAGCTGAGGTCACTTTGCTTGTTCAGCCTGGAGGAGACTGAAAGAAGACCTCATTCCAACCTTCAACACCCTTAGGAGGAGGAAAAGAGGCACAGGCACTGGTCTCTTCTCTGGGGTGAACAGTGACAAAACCCCCAAGGGAAATGCTTGAAGTTGTGTCAGGGGAGGTTTAGGTTGGATATCAGGAAAAGGTTCTTCACCCGGAGGGTGGTTGAGCACTGGAACAGGCTCTCTAGAGCAGTGGTCACAGCACCAAGCCTGAGTTCAAGAAGCATTTGGACAATGCTCTCAGGCACGTGGTGTGATTCTTAGGGATGTCCTGTGCAGTGTCAGGATGATGATCCTTGTGGGTCCCTTCCAACTCAGCATATTCTATAATTCTGACTTCATAACTAAGACTTTGTCACCACCCTCTATGACACTGCTATCTTGGAACAATCAAAGTACTCCCATTCATAGTGCTGTTAACCTGACATATTTTATGGATACTAAACTATGTTTAAAATAAAACAGGATATGCAGAGCTAAGATCAGCTGTTATTCCAGTTGTTTATGAGATGAAGAGGTAACTGTAGTCTTGGAGATACAAATATCCATGAGGCAGAAGAAACTATTAAGTTTAAAATTAAAAATAGCATGCCATTGAAGTGTGATGAAGTTATAACAGCTTTATGGCCCTTTCTCCAGTAGGCTGCCTTTGCTTTACAAGCCTTGGTGTGCCATTAAATTCACTATGAAAAGCAAGCTGGGGAAAAGCAGAGAAATTTCATGTCAACAAATATATGGGGAATTAAAATTGTTTCTTGTGAGGGAGTCAAAGGATTTGGTTAATAACAACATTAATAATTTTCTAATTCTGCCTTCTTTTCAGGGAGCATATGGATGTGGTCTTATTTTGAGGAAACATTCGCTGTCAGTAGAAAATTTAAAAGCAGATTAACAGTATGTACTGCAAACACTACATTTTTCAGTGCCTGTATACCTTAAAAATATCAGTGAGGGAAAAACAAATCAGTCTGAATTCCCAGGGAGTATGGTAATAGATTCAGGAGAATCGTTAAGTCAAAGCTTTTCTATTAACTCCGACATACAAAATTAAATTTTGCCCATAAGAAAGCTACTATGCTTTTTGCTGTTGAGACATACCAGTTTTTCTAATATATGTATAGAAGGAATGAGGAAAACAAGAAGGAACAGTCTCAGTCCATTACAAGGTGAATAGAGGATAGGTTGCTTCTGGGTATTAATAGAAGCTGAAAGTAAGGAAAAAAAACCCTTAACAAGCCCAGACCTGTAGGCCCCAGGTCTGATTATGTTCTGTGGTCCCAGTTTGTTGATGATTTGCCCTGGGACCTTAGAGTGGCTGACAGTTTTTCAGCTTGACTTTAATATTATCTTAAATCACTGAAATAATTAATTTTAAGAAATTCTTCATGCTTTGTTTTTGCTGTAAGGGATTTTATTAGACAGGTTTAGTGAAGCTTACCAAGCTTTAGTTTTCAAGAAGAAAATGGCAGTTTGCAAGCAAGGCTGTGCTGTGTATTGCAAACATTTTTCACTGTCACTTGACAAATGGGAATGTAACCAAAGGAGGCTTGAAAAAAGGAGATTTTTGAAGACACACAGCTAATTGATAATCCAATTTGCTCATGCTCAAGAGAGATTTTCATCAGCTAGTCACATTTTTTGCACAGATCTTGTCATATGTTTAGCCAAAAGGTTCCCAAGAAAGATAACTCATTTATCTTATTTTATATTACTTTATTGATTTTATGCTGTGCCATATCAAGTGATATGATTACAATTTGAAAAGCATCATATCTCTGTGGCTTGAAAAAAGAATTCTTGAGTGTCCTCTAACAACAAGATAAAGCACACTGTTGAAATTGTATCTATTGTAAAAGATTTCTGATGGCAAGAGATTATTCAAGTTAGCAAGCAATCTATCGAATTAGTGTAGAATTACAGTAAACACTGAAGTTAAATTAGTGTGGAATTCTGTATTATAACAGGGTGCAAAAACTTCTTTATTTCCTCATAGTTTTGACCCTTTGAATGATCATCTACTGTCATGAGAGTACAGTTAAGACAATGCCATGTCGTTGTGAGATAAGTGCTCTAAAAGGGGAGAACAGTGCTTCCTGTAAGAGTTCTTGATCTGTTACTTGTTTCTATATATTTTTTTGAACAAAAAGCTGTGATTAACAGACATCCATGAGTTGATATTTCTCTGTGTAAACCCCAGGATACAGGTAGTATCCCCTGTGGTATGATAGGTCTTTGGCAACAGCCCTTATTGCCTTCTTCAGATGTGAGCATAAGTGAGAGGGGATAGGGGCATCACATGGATAAAGTTGTCTGTGACAATTGAGTGAAGCAGCTTCAAGCTGTGAAATCCTCTCTTGTACTGAAGAGTGAGAGCGGGGCAAGACTCATACTGAGAGGCAGCCAATGTCTTCCTCTTTATCAGGAAGGTTGTTAAACAGTATTGATTAAATGTACTTTTAGATCACTAAAAATAATGCTAATTTCACATTCCTAAAGCAGTTGGAGTTCATAGGAAACACATGGTAAATCTGGGCTTCAAGGTGATGATTATTTATAAAAATCATAGGTACTCATAGACTAGAATCTACAATATGTGATGTAATACTTGTGTCCGTATTGCATTTCATTCCTGATGGCAATGGAAGAACTTTGGATACCTCTGCAGTATAAAATTCTATACCAGCAACAGACTTCAGATTTAAAAAAAACTTTTGGCAAAGGCATATGATCATGAATAATATCCCTCAGAAGTTGGTTCTGAGATTGTCCTGATTTCACACATTCATTAGTAACTTCAAGGTATGAACTAATACAAGTGCGTGTGTGTTTTTTTGATTTGGGAGTCCTTGACCATGCAAAGATGACCAGAACATTGTACAAGTGTGAAATGTCCTTTCTAACTGAAGAGTTAGAAAATTTTTGTATAAAGTACAGAAATCTAATAGTGCAAGCACTTCTAGTCTGAAGTAGCAATTAAATGTATAGAAATAAAGAGAGGGGGAAAGAGACCTATCTGTTTTGAATATAACAGCTATGAGTCATCAATATGAAACAGCTTTGAAAAAGTTTCATAAAATTAAAGGATGAAGTAGGTGAAATACCTTTAAGTTCGGAGGTGGGACTGGTCATTCTACAAGACACTGGTAAAACACTACTGTGATCTGATATAGCAGGGTAAACTGAAACAAATTCAAAAAGAGACTAGTAAAATGATCAGAGCACTGAAATAACTGTGTTATGGAGACGTTGGTTTATTAAACCCAGTTTGACCAAATTAAGGTTAATGAATTACATGAAAATTCTTCATATTTGTGGCAAATACAGGGAAACAAAACAATTATTGACATTAAGCTCAATGTTGTAGAAGATCAAATGTTTAGATATTAGTTTTGATGATGTATTTCAGCACTCTTTTTCTGCTATTATTCTGAATGCAAATCATGAATCACAAATCACGTAATGTATTGAGTTTTCCCTCACCGCGTTTATGTGTGATATTGGGTGCCCAGGACAGTTTTCACAATACAGCATTACGGAAGAATATAATTATAGTAAAACATTTCCTGCTCTTAGCAGTATCCCCTTGGCACTCCCAGTCTTTCTGACCAAGCTCTGTCTTCATTACATCAGACTCTTGGGGCTTTTACAATGTCCGTTTTGTAAAGGGCTGAAGGGTGTCCAAGATATCTATCCAGTATGGTAAGGGAATACTGTGTGTAGTCCCACTCAAAGAAAAATGGAGTTGAGTATGGCTGGAATTTGAAGGACACCTGCAGCTCTATTTAGGAGTATTTTAAATATGTTCATAAAATTACCAAAAGAGGTGAATTAAAAGCTATAAATTCATGGACTAGTTTTTTCCTCTTGTCTTCTCAGAAATTGTCACAAGCTGGGTCCTTTGATTTTCACTTGAGATAAAAATATGAACATTTAGTTCCAATTATTATTGAAGAGGAGGCTTTATCTGGCAATATTATTATAATTGAGTTACTCCTTGTCTTTGTTTTTCTTAAATATTAGTCTAATGTTTTACTTCTTGAAAAGTTCTCACTGACTTTAACTGTAGATGTTTGAATTGCCTTGGCTGAAAGCTTTGCACATACACACAAATGGACCACAAAAAACCCCTATCCAACCATACATCTCAGGAAAGATGAAATAATTGTGACTGTTACTATAGCATGAATGAAAGCAGTTTCAGAGAAGTGGGCGCAGACCCTGTGAGAGACTCTGGAAGCAACTGCCCTAAAACATAGCTTCAGGGGGAAAAATCCAACTACTGTTGTTATTGCCATTTTGATAAAGAAGAATTCACAAAGGAATTATTTTAACTGAAAGGCACATTAATTTTTTTATTGCTTTTGCCTTAAAAACCATTTAAAGAATTTTTATGGAAGCAACAGATTCTCTGCACTTTACATTCCCACATACATACAAATATTTATTCTCCTCAGCTCCCAAGAGGTTATTGATTTCTGTAGCCTTGCTTGCTTTTTCTCGTATTGCAAACTCTCTTTGTCTTCCATTCCATCAAAAGAAAAAACCTTTGTGAAGTTTGACAAGTTAGTGCACTACTCTCTAGCTGGCCTAGAGTATTCTTTAGGGATAAAGATATTTGGTGTTGTATTTAGACATTCTGTCTGCATACCACTACTGTATTTTAATTTTTCAGTGCCTTAAGTAGCCTGTTGATAGTAATTACTGTAATAACTCCAGTAATACACTGGAGCTTGGCTATTGCATATGTAATTCTCTCAGGTAGCGTGTTTGCTTTGAAGAGCACAGTATGCACTAACATGAAGTAGTTGGGAGGCAGTGGGTAGAAGCAAGCATATCTGAGTCCCATATCCTCCTTCTGTCCTTTTCCGTTTGGGGTTTCCCTTTCTGTCCCCATTGCTTTTGCAGAAAAAAAGTGGGTTTTCATTCTAAAAGAAGGTTGCAATCTACTCAGAATCAGCAGTGACTGCTCTTGGTCTGAGACAAATCTGTCAACCGTGGTAATTGTTGACATGAAAATTACCATTATATGTGAACTAATAGCAAACAGGGAGAGCATAAGCCCAAGTCTAATTTTGGACACCTGGACAAGTACTGTTGCACTCAAGTGTACAATTTACATGGTATTCATGCTGAAAACATTATAATGCAAAATTGTTTCAGTTTTGCAAATTATAGCCTGTTTTTTCCCCTTAGCTTGAAATGCTTAGGCCAGAAACCTTTTATGTTTTTAATCATTCTGGAATTACTAACACAATTTTTCTCTCTACATGAACAATTCCAGCTAGACAAAACCCTGTTATATTTTGAATAATGAGCAGGTTTGGTAGAAAGAAACTGGTGGATCCACTGTGTCTTAGTCTTATTTCTTGCAAAAGCAGAGAAGAGGATTGATAAGAGGATTTCTGTTTTACTGGGTTCCTGCTTTCTTTTTAACTTCAAAAAAATGATAGTTGTTTTCAATAGCAATAGTGCTTTTCAATAAAGAAAAAGATTATTGCCTAGCAGACATTAACTTGTGTCATGAGGATAATTATCTTTTCTTAAATGTGAGAAATGTTTGGATTTGTGGCTAGCTAAAACTGTTAACGTTTGCAGAAGAGTTCGGTGTGATTTACACGAGAACACCAAATCTTCAGAGTTCAGTATCTCTTTATTGCACTTACTATCCTTATGAAAAGATGCCTTTTGAAAGCCAGCATAATCCCTGAGTAATCTCCTTAAGAAAACTTTGGCAATGTATTTCTGGCCTGAAGTAATCTCTGACGTGAATGATATATCCCACATAGCTGATTCTTAGTTACCAGATACCTACAGATTCACACAGAACAGAAACAAGCATAATGCTTGATAAAAATAACCCATCTTTTCAAATTCAATTATTTTTACTTTGGTTCAGCAAGATGAAGCCAAGTTAATCACTGGTTTTTGGAACACTAGGATGTCTTAAAGTTTAGAAAAAACTTGAGATCTAGGTCTTTGAAACTGTCTGAAATTACGCATCTATATCCCTTCTAGGCTGAAAACAATTACTTTGAAAACACTCTGGACTATTGCAGTCATTAAGAGAGCAGTGTGGAGAAGTACAAATATTCTCCATGACACCCATGAGTAACTTTCTTTTAATAATTGTTACCATTGCTGGTGAGAAGCGATTATAATATTTTACTTGGATTTCCTGCTAATCTTCCCTAAGAATACCACTATCCTCTGGTTATTGTTCATCCACACACAGTCCCTGCCCAAATGAAACTGGTATTTTAGAAAGCAAGAGTAAATGTGTGTTACACTTTCACTTGGGTGAAAGCTTTGTGCAGTTCCTGTGCAGGAAGCAAGTTTTACTTCTTTACTGTACAGTTCTACCTAAGCACATATATAAATGATACTGCAGAGCATAACAAAAGCGGTCTTACACATTTTCAGTAGTATAACAGTTATGTGGAGACAAGTTGAGGATTGTAAATTCAGCTAGATGTGAATTTTCATACTTTCAAGACAAAAATGTAGTGCATATTTATTGCACTTGTGAATTGATTCTGGAGATATAACAATGACTAAATTTGTAGTGTTGGCATAGATAACAAAGTTTTTTGCCAGCAGCCCAAAAGCCCATTTTAAAGTCAATTTAGAAATATCGCAAGAAGGTTATTAGCAAGACAAGTGTGGGTTTTTTCTGATCTATATGTCATTGGAAAAATCACTGCAATAATGAAGTGTTTGGGTGTAGAATCTGACTTTAAGTGTCTCTAAATAGATTTCTATATGTATCTGGGTTTGAAAACTGCAACTGTTCCTGCAGTTTCCCTGTCTAAGCACTTTTGCTTATGCATGCTGTCCTGCTTATGAACCAGATGACCTTTTTGAGAATTTCTCCTGAAAATTTTGATGTAATACAGGCAAAGAGAATAAGAAAAAATTTTTTTTTCTAATATGAAATGTATGAGGTTTTTGTCTTTTCCCAGCACTTCTTCTGACTAGCAATCATTGATGCTTTTGTTTTGAGATGTAACACAGGAGTCATGAAGTCTCTGACTAGCAAGCTACACAAATTATGCTTAATGCTTTGACAGGCCAGGGGAAGTCTTGTTCTTTGATAAAGTCAATGGAAATTGGGGGTTGGATTTTACCCTTGCTCATTCTAATTTAATTTACCTATCTACAGACCAAATAGCTCCTAAAAATTGTTACCTATTAGGAATTGTAGAGAGAGATTAATTTAGTTGCACACATTTTCTACTACTTGAATATTTTAATCTTCCTATAGCAGTGTTGGTTTGAGGTGTGATGGCTTTGGGTTGTTTGGGGTTTTTTTAAGGAAAAAATCATTATCTCAATCTAGAACCTCAATACCCAGTAACCACAGATAAATCAAAGACACCTTTAGGAAATGAGCACATCAGCCCATCTGTATCCTGCTGCTCAGTCACTGAAATAATCTCTGAAACACAGCTGGCTAGGTATGTATGACTTACTGTGGTTTCCTTATCTTTACCTTTTTGGCATACAGGAAAAAATCTTCTGATTGGAAGATAAAAATGGAGAACGTCAATGACAAAACTCCCCCAAAAAAACAACAAAAAAAAATCCTAAAAAAATTATCTCTCTTCCAGAAAATAGAACAGCAAAATTGTTTATTGCCTGAATAGATAATCAGAAGAAAATTTTTTAAATGCACATTGCAAATACATGCCTGAACTTTTAATATTCCTGATAGCAACATATTATTATCTTTTTTCTTTAACAAAAATCTAAAATTAAAAAATAAATTCACTGGAATTGAAATTGTGCTATCATATTTTAAGACTAGAGCCAGGCCAGGTGTTGCCCGTTCTCTGGTACTGAGTTGTACTGAGTCGTGGGCTGAATTTATTGAGGCACAATCAAGATACTTTCTTTCATATTAAGGGGTTAAAGTTTACCATAAAATTAAATTCTTTATTAATATGACATCTACTTCTCTTATGTTTTTATGATATATATATTCAGTTTGAAGGAGAAAATGACAAACTGGTGTCAGGTGACCATATCCTTAATTTTCTTACCAGAGCCCCATAACTTTCCCATTTTGCCCTCTAAGGGATGAAGTTAGACATTGAAATATCAGTGATATGTTCAGAATGACAAGTATCTCTTTTATTATAGAGGCTATCTAAAAAATATAGGCTGTATTGTTTTTAGCAATTACAGCATTTTTTGCCGCCAGCTAGGTGCACTCATTTATCTCATTATCAATGGTAGAGATAAATGAGCATTGTGCCAGAACCTACCCTCAAGGCCCATTCTTTTTCTATTTCTGCTTTACTTTGTATTTCTTTTTCCATTACTCTATATACTGTGTTTATTTCATCTCTTCATCTTTGCAAAGAGAGTACAAATAATGTGTAACACATTACCATATCTGATCGGTAATATTAAATATCTGCTCACATATAAATGACTACAGAAATAGAAATGTAACAGAAAATCAGTGCTTTTGTTTTTGTGAAAGTTTGATTTAGGCTTCAAATTTATTGCAGTGAGCCGTGAAGGTGGGAAATCAATAAGAACACAGTGCTAACTCCAGTAAGAAGATCAAGATGCAGCAAAAGCACAAGGTTTTTTTTTGGTTTCCCATGACAGATCTGCCAGCCCCATCATTGCATTATCCTCCCTGACTTCTGTGCAATATCAGGCAGACAATATATCTGTGGTACTCATAAAGCAAGCCAACTTTAAAACACTGCAAAAATGAGCTTAACGGTGTCATATGAGAAAATTTTTCTCTTTCTCCATCTGCTCAAAACCATTGAGATTATCATGAGTTATAATTTCCTAGAACAGGGTCTCTAATCTGTATGCAGAAATCTGGTACATCCATCAATACAGTCCAGTTGAAAAGCTTAATTAGAAGCACTGTTTTCTGTCTTGGTGTGTCTCCTTCTATCCTGATAACATGTTACATATTGTGGGAAGGAAAAGAGAAAACTACTGAAGATAGCATAGAATAAAACACTAAATATTTTCATTTAAGATTCTAAAATTGTCACAAGAAACTGCTAGTTTTTGTAATATAGTAAATATTATGGTATTCTTGAAGTGCTACTTTGACCTACAATGGGTATTTGGCTGATTTCAGGACACTCCGTTGACAGACGAGACTTGGAGAAAAATATCTGATTTCCTGTTAGGCAGATTTGTACATATGTCCTGAAACCAGAGAAGAGGGTTAGAGGTATGTATGGGGAAAACCCATTCAATTTTCTTATACTTGAATATTCTGCATGGCTAGGGATTTGCAGCCCAGTCAGGGTGATGCCAAAGAACAGTACTGGTCAGAAGTGGAAGCGGCTGGAAAAACGAAGAGGAGAATGACCAGAAGTATCCTTTGAGATACACGGTAACACATTCCCTGAAAACCTTTGGACAATTTTTTCAAGTAAGTACCCCATGTCTTTCTTTAAAATTGCTTGGGGCAATTTAATAAGTGACCTGCATATTACATAGCTTCACAAATGACTCACAGAAGAGGTACATGGATAAGAGGTGGGACTAAACCTGCTACCAGAGGGTCAATCACTGAGCAGTACTGTGGGCTGGATACATCTAACTTTGAGTTAAAATAATCACACTGACATACTGGCGGGGAAATAGAATGCTATGATCATAGCAGAAATAAAGCTCTATTATGGGAATATGTTCTTTCAAAGAAAAAAATATGTATGGAAAAACCTACATCTTTTGTTGCTTACCTCAACATTTTATTGGAATAACATCATATCACATCTCTGTCAGAGGGTAAGGCCTAGTTTGAAAAATTAACTATTTGAAAAGAAATACCAGAAAATCCCAGACCAAATTAAAAGTATTCAGGTTTACATTTGACTGTGTGCAATCAAAGGCAACCTTCATCTGACAGACAGGACTTCCTATTTCATTATCAGCTACTTTTCTATCCCTAATATTTCTCTGGCTTCCTCTCTCCTGTGCAAAACGTGCAGCTGCTTTCGAGAGAGTTGAATTACATATACAACTATAGTGAATGATTACAATGAGGGTGAGATGAGTGAGGTGCTTCGATGTTTTCATGCAAACATTTATATAAGCAAATTCTACATTTAACTTTGTTCCCTGTAGTTTTGACAGTGGTGTTTGCCAAAGAGCACTTTTATAAGTGGATAAAGCATTAAAAAGGATAAAGCTCTTTGAAAAATATTTAGCTGTATGTCTACAAAGTGGGATGTGATTAAAAGCAAAAAAAACCACCAGAGGAAAGATTAAATTTCCACTTTTGAAAAACTTCCCACATAGACTTAAAAAAACAAAAACAAAAACAACAAAAACAAAGCAAACCACATTTTCACATGGAAAGTATCACATTTTCAAATGGAAAAGTTCAGTTTTCTCTTGGAATAGCTTTGTATGTTCTCTAATAAAATATATGAAGCTCTTAATGAAAATAAGATGTTTTCAATTTATAAAAAGGTGAGTGTTCCTGTTCCTATCATCTTACTAGATCTTATGAACATATTTGATTCATGATAACCTTTTGGATTCTTAAAATCTATACATGAAGCAATAAGTATTCAAAATACTGATTTCTTTTTTTTTTTCGGAGAAAGTGATTTCCCACCAGTGTCAATATTCTGCAAAATGTGGCAATAAATTGTACTGTTTTCCAAATCCAGACACTAAGTGGTATGTCTTGAAAGACAGATAGTTTGTTGTTGATAGGACAAGGCAACAGGAACTTTACTAAAACAAAACTGAATAGCAAGCAAAAATTTTTCTATTCTGCAGTCTCTTCTCACAATCCTTTTTCCACTTTTGCCTTTCTCTATAGGAGACGAATCCTAACAAACCCATGTAATCTGTTTACTGAGCTCATCTGAATTATCTTGTAAAATTCACTACATTTTAGAGCTTAGCTATATTTTACAACACTGACTAAACTGCAGGACTTATAAGGAAAGATAGTAACCATAAAATTTTGCTCTGAATAAGGAGAGGCATCAGCCCCAGAGCATTCTAGGGACTTCCCTGCTGTTCAGAAAAGCCTAAGTCTGTTTTTCCTTTTTCTGGTCTAGTAGGGAATTTTCCCTGGCTTATTTATCAGAAAAATATTTTATTTTCTTCCCTTTATTGAATTTTAACTGTGCCAGCTGCCAATATGGGGAAACAAATTTCTGTTTTTTAGTCTTTGCTGACTGAATTTCACAAGTATTTTCTTCTATTTTAATTTATTTGTTTGTATTTATTATGCTTCTTTATAAAAACTACAGAATTAACCATATAATGAATTATCTGTGTAATGAGTAGGAGTTCTAATGCAATCAGTGCTGGTCCGTTTTCAAACATCACCCCCTAAGGGCACAGGAGCAGGCAATTCCCAAATGTTGGAAGTCAAGAAGGCAAGGCACAAGATTGGCTTGGCTCAGAAGGAATCTTCTCTTGGATAAGGTAAAAAAGAAAGGTGTAGGCCCAGTGGAGACTAGGTCAAGTGACATGGGAAGAATTCAGAGATGCTCTTAGCCATTATAAGGAGAAAATTCATGCAGCCAAAGCTCAACTGGAGTTAAAGCTGGCCAGAAAAATGGGGGATAATAAAAAGAGTATTTTTAAATATATTAATGGCAATAGGCAGTATAAAAATATCATTGGCCTGTTACAGGATGAGGATGGTCACCTCACAAACAGGAACAGAGACAAGGCAGAGATGTTTAATGCTTTCTTTGCCTCTGCCTTCAACACCAATGACAGATGAAGGGGGTCCCATGCCCTGAGCTGGAAGACCATGGCTGTGAGAATGATAAAAGTTGTGAGGGATCTGCTGCTCCAGCTGGATCCCTGCAAATCTATGGGGCCTGATGGGATTCATCCCAGAATCCTCAAAGAGCTTTCTGATGTCATTGCAAAACCTCTCGCAATGATTTTTGAGTGGTCCTTGGTATCCAGAGAGGTCCCAGCTGACTGGAAAGCTGACAAAGTTTTCAAGAAGGGAAAGAAAGATGCCCCTGGAAACTGCAGGCCTGTCAGTCTCACTTCAGTGCCTAAGTTATGGAGAAGATTATTCTTGGTGGGTGTTGAAATAAAACCTGAAGGGCAATGCAGTCATTGGACACAGCCAGCACGGCTTCATGAGAGGAAAGTCCTGCTTGTCATGTCTGATTTCTTTTTATGACAGGGTAACCCACCTAGCTGATCAAGGTATGCCAGCTGATGTCATCTTGTTGGATGTCATCATTAAAACTTTTGATACTGTCTCTCACAGGATCTTTCTGCACACAGCTGGATAAACACATCATGTGGTGAGTGAGCAATTGGCTCAGGAGTGGAGCACAGAGGGTAATAGTGAATGGGGTGACATCACACTGGTGACCTGTCACTAGTGGAGTTCCACAGGGCTGCATTTTAGGCTGTGTGTTCTTCAACATCATCATGAATGACTTGGACACAGGACTGGAAGGGATACTAAGCAAGTATCCCTTGACACAAAACTGGGAGGAGCTGTTGACTCCCTCGAAGGCAGGGAGGCCCTGCAGAAAGACCTCGACACATCAGAGGACTGGGAAATCACCAACTGTAGGAAGTTCAGCAAGGGGAAGTGCCAGATTCTTCACCTGGGATGGGGCAATCCCAGATGTATGTACAAACTGGGGAGTGAGATTCTGCAAAGCAGTGCCACTGAAAGGGACCTGAGGGTTCTGGTTGACAGTAAGTTGCATATGAGTCAGCAGTGCTCTGGCAGCCAGGAGGGCCAACCGTGTCCGGGGGGACACCTACCAGAGGTAGGTGATTGTCCTGTTCTGTTCTACACTAGTGCGACCTCAACTTGAATATTGTGTGCAGTTTTGGGCACCACAATAGAAGTAAGATATTGACCTTTTAGAGAGCGTCCAAAGGAAGGCAACAAAGATGGTGAAGGACCTTGAGGGGAAGCTGTATGAGAAGTTGTTGAGTTCACTTGGTCTGTTCAACCTGGAGAAAAGGAGACTCATTGCAATCTATGACTTCCTTGTCAGGGCAAGAGGAGGGTCAGGCACTGATCTCTTCTCTAAGGTGACCAGTGACAGGACCCAAGGGAATGCTTGAAGTTGTGTTAGGGGAAGTTTAGGCTGGATATTAGGAAAAAGCACTTCATCCAGAGGGTGATTGGGCACTGAAACTAGGGAACTGGGCTCCTCAGAGCAGTGATCACAGCACCAAGCGTGACAGAGTTCAAGAAGCATTTGGACAATGCTGTGGAGCACATGCTGTGACTCTTGGGGCTGTCCTGTGCAAGGCTAATGGCTGGACTCAATGATCCTTGTAGGTTCCTTCCATTCCATGGAATATGAATTCTGTAATTCTTTGAATATATTTTCTAGCCATGCATGCAGATATACCAAGAAACAGAAGCAATAACTCTTTTCTCAGATTTTACATGATTCTATGATTCCTGACTTAATTAATCTGGCTTCCATTTTATGGTTCCCCATAAAGTCCATGTGATGGAAACCAGAAATACAACATATAAATCAGTATGATTCTGCCCTGGATACCAGTGCTCAGCATGAGAGAAGTCCTTTTGGTCCTTCAGCATTTTTTGGTTTTATTGCCGTTTATTCCACATAGGCATTGCAGACAGAGGAGAGCAAGGGAAATTACTCCTTTTTAAGCTCCAGTGGAAAAAAAGAGGAATGTTCCAATGAAACATTCTCTCTGATAAACAATGCATCCCAATACAGAATTGCTGCTACACCTTGTCCTTTTTTTCCTGAAGTGCTTTCGTTTTTAATTCCAACAGTGGTCATATGGAAAATGCCCACACACATTTCCCATGCCATACTCTGGAACCCAAATCTGACTCCTGGCAGCTCCTTTTGGGTCCCCACAGTGTCCACATTCCTGGATACATTGAGGGGCAGTGTTTTGGCAGAAGAACAGGGAAAGAGAAAGTCAGAGCAGGCAGATGGATGCAGATGCCTGAGGCTGTGGTGAGTCCAGAAGCCAGTTTGCCCATTTCGTGGGTGAGTGGACAGCACCTCACACTGCCAGACACTTCTAATGCTAGGAAAGGCAGTGTGGTTTTGAACCAAGCAGCATGTCCTTAACAACAAGATAGACCTGAACCTGTGGATGGAAATGTCTAGAATTCTTTAGGCACCCAATAAAGAGTGGGACAAAATGTTAGCTTTATATGGGCTGCTCTGCTCTACCTCTAGAGAAGGTAAATGTTGTAACTCTTCTGTTGTTATGTTGTTTCTATTAGCAACTTAAGTGCCCTCTTTAGGGGGTTGTGTTGTCCCTTGCAGGGTGAGGAATGCAAAGCTGGACATATTTCTAGCAAGATTTGGTATCTAAATTCAGTAACTAGAAAAACTTTGTAGTTATGAAAGATTTGGCTGCAATATGAACTTAAAATTGCAAAAACTGAGTCCCAATTCATGTTCTCCTTAGGTCCATTGAGCCTGCTGGTGCGTCACAGCAGGACTTTCTTTCCAGAACACAGACTCAGTACAGCAGCCAAAACAGGAGTCTCAAGTCCCAGTAAAGGGGTTTGTATCCTCTCACAGTTAATAGCAGTCTCAGAGTATATTTTTTTTTTCAGTAGTTTCTTTTAATCCCTTCATTTTGTGATATGATAAAAGACTTTGGGACAGTTTTGTTCACACACTGAAATGCTCTCATGTCTGAGGTTATCTGGTATAATGTTCTTGGGAATGTGCACATATTCTGCATACACTATTTTACTGGAACCACTGTTTTTTAATACATATTAACCCATATTATATACTTACTTAAGAATTTTCAGTGCTTCCAAGTTTTATGAATATTTTTGATAGTTTGCAGAGCAGTTAAATCACAGATCAGTAACACAAGGAAAAACTAATTTAGTTAAACCAGCTCATACCAGGATGTTTTTTATGGTGGGAGGTAGGGCTGGTAACCTTTTAATGTCAGAGCGGTAATTATTACTTGCCAGTTGTGTCAGCACCTAGTGCTTTTTATTGTTCTTTTTTTCCCCTCCTAAACCCTTTTTTAATCTTATTTATCAGATATATTTGTAAAGTAACATGGCAGCTAAAGGACCATTTCAACCTTGAGCTGCATAAAGCAGAGATATTTATGCCTCTCATGGAGCAGGAAGATAATAGACCCTATCTGTATAGTCACAATGAAGGTAGAATATTGCACTGAGAGTTTTAGGCACCTTCTTTCTTGAAACAATGTAGAAAAACCATATGGAGTTCTGAGAAGAACAATGGATAATAATCATGAAGATGGAGGGATTGCTACATAAGGAGAGATTAAAAGAAACTCAGCACTCAGCTATAACAAACAATAAAGAACTTCAGAAGATAAATTTTTCCAAATCATAAATACAAATATAAACCTGCATATATATGACTACCATAACTTTCAGGGTATTTCCATTTAGTGTACCAATGGCAAAATAAAAAGTGTTTTTCTGCAGACTGGAAGTTGGACAGCAGGCCATTCAGAAACTAATTGTGGGCATCAGAGTAAACTCCAGCAGGAGGACAAGACTTCTATCTTCCACCATACCATGTCAGTTAACCCACAAAGAAATACTACAGTGGTTCAGTAACAACTCATCC
The DNA here is from genome assembly GCF_003031625.1 of Empidonax traillii. Classification (NCBI taxonomy): domain Eukaryota; kingdom Metazoa; phylum Chordata; class Aves; order Passeriformes; family Tyrannidae; genus Empidonax; species Empidonax traillii. The sequence goes on from NW_020955445.1 coordinate 1,036,694, forward strand.
CCCATATAACCTAGAAATTCATGTAAGCTCCACTCATGCAAGCTATGATACAGGTCACAGAATCACAGAACAGGCTGAGTTGGAAGGGACCTGCAAGGATCATTGAGTCCAAACCTTAGCCCTGCACAGGACAACCCCAAGAGTCACACCACGTGCTCGACGGTATCATTCAAACATTTCTTGAACTCTGTCAGGTTTGGTCCTGTGACCACTGCCCTGAGGAGTCTGTTCCAGTGCTCAGCCATGGTCTGGCTGAAGAACCTTTTTAGATGTAATATTAATATTTCACATAGTAATTCATTATCCGAATTCCCAGTAGCTGTTTAGAGCTCATAAATGGATAAAATGGCTTCTTAAAGAAACACTCTGCTTCTGCCCTAAAACCAAGTTTAAATCAACCTGGAATTCAATCCTGAGATACACCTAGAAAAGGTCCATGCTTTTACACGATGGCTGAGGTGAATGTTTAAATTTGCTTTCTTACCTCTTTTGAAGAGCTAGTCCAATCTTGCTACCTTTGCAACCACAGACAAATTGACAATCGCTCTGAATGGACTCAGGTTTTTCAGGGAGGACAGCTATGTAAGAATTCAGCAAGGTCTGAAATGGAAGCAAAATATATCCAGAATTACCTACAACTGTATAAAGTTTTATGCTTCATTAGGTGTGTTTTTCCCTAATCTGTTTAAGGACATTTCCATCTTCCTCTGATATATGAGAAAAATTGGAAGTTGCCATGCTATCTTGCACTGAGCATCCACAGCTAAGCTCACAAATTCACTCTAAATGATCCCTGAGTTTAGTAGAAAGGATAGTGAACTGATTATTCTTTCTAGGTTTTGATCTTAACATCTGAGAGGCCTGGAGTCCATAACTGATACAAATCCCTTATCTACAGTTTTATGCTCTGTGACATAAATCGGAATAGTTTGTTAAATTTCATGAAAGGACACTGATTTTGCATTTGGTTTATACTGAACTCGAGTATTCAAATGACAAATGTGTTTGGGAAGTGACTCATGAGAATTATCTAGTGGGAAGGAAGCTGTTCACTGCACCTTTAAAACAGAAACGATGATGACACATGCTGCAGATTCTGTGATACAGATAAGCAAGTAGGGGAGACTCAAATGAGACAGCAAATCACTTCCATCCTAAACTGGGCACTGAATGCAGGGTTCCAGTGGTGAAAGTGGAATTATGTGTCAAAGTCAGTGTTCTGTGCTCTGTGCTCTAGCTAAATTGTCACTTTAAATGCAGAAATCTGATTAAATCTGTACTGTCAAAACAGTAGCTGAGGGTGGGTATTTGAAATGAAAAACACAGACTGTTGGTTGCAGGTTTGTTTGTTTCTAAAAGATTGGAAAAAGTGCTGTGAAGGAAATAGAGCGCTAAAATTTTCGATTTCCACTGGGGACTCTATTGGCAGTTGATATGTTGCTCATCTCCTAGAAATAATTATGTATTCAGGCCCCTCAGTTAAACTGGCACATTAAGATTTCTGACAGTGTCATAACTGTAAAGCAGAAATCCTGCAAGCCAGTGGCAGGTCTGCCCTTTGGGGTTCTGCCCAAATCAAAATCTCTGCAAATGCAGTCCCGGGATCAGATCTGTTGCCAGCATCCCTTAGCACAGCTTCTCTGTAATTGTATGTGAGAGACCTGGCCCCAAAGAAACATTTATACTTTCTCACTGTTTAGGTCAAATGTAATCCTGCAGGTTCAAAGACATGGGGGAGGACATTGGTTGCTGTGCTCCTATGGGAATGTGTGTCATTCTTTAGCTGAGGTCTTTCCGGATGCAATGTTCCTTGCAGGGGCTCTTGGAGAACAGCTAGCACTCATGCACTGAGCAGGTCAGCTTGAGCAGCAGCCTCTGGGCAGACTGAGAAGCTGTCTCACTGATCTCGGCATGTGTACCTGGCACTCGGTTGGAGACAGAGTTAATCACATCAAACACACAGCAGGGAGATAATGCAGAGACGATTGCTCCCACTGAATGAGGGAGTGGGAAATAATGAAGCTTTGCCATTATATATTCATCCTCCAGCAGATGCATTGAGAGCAGAGCGAGAGGTTTACACTGAATAGCTTCTGGCAGAAGAGCTCTTTCATGTCCTGAAACAACAAGCAGATACAGAAGAACCACCCTGCAGAGCAGTAGCTTTGAGGGCCCTGTAACACATGCAGCCAAGTCCCCGTATTAACAGCTTGATGCTTCCTCCTTCTCCTCCCCTGGCCTCACACAGCTGTGGAGGCAGACTCTCCTTCTGGCAGCCAGCACCACAGGTGAGAAACATAGATCTGTGATGCCAAGCTGGGATTTGCAAGGTAAGTATGTCCAACGCATTTTGTATCAGCCAGCCATATTTTTGTGCTTTCAGTCAAGGAAAAGGAGCTCAGTTTGAGGAAGGGGTAGTCACGAACAAGGCCATTAGGGGCAGGAGGTAGGAAAAAAATTGTTCTGCTGTAGAAAACAGGGCTGAAATGCAGCATGCGTTCCTAATCACTCATATCACATAAAGATGTTCTTGAGAAGAAAAAGAGTCAAGAAGGTCTGTGATAAGATAAAAAGGGAATAATGAATGTGTCTCATACAGGGCAACTGAAAGGCTTAGTCTTCTTTAGCCTGAAGGCTGAGAAGAGATATGGTATCTTTTTGTAAGTGCATCACTGGAGAAAACATCAAGGTAGGAGAAAGGCTAAGAATCTGTAAATTGGCTGGGAACTTAAATCTAACCAATAAAACAGTAAGGTTCCTGCTGTGGGAATAGTAGGGTAAAAAACCCCCTTTGTTTTCTCAGAAATGAGGGCCAATAAATATACAATGTCATGCCTGCTCTATTAGAGTTCTCTTCTTGAAAACAAAGGAGGCTGTGTACCTTCCAGTTCACTGTTAAGGATCACTAAGAAAAGATGAGAGAAAACAGATGCATGTTGTAGAACACTATAGAATTTTCTAGGAGACATCAAATAACCTGAAACTTCTGAGAAATCTCTGGAGCTAGCATAGCTGATGACATTGCAACCTTACATATGTGACATGTACCTCTGGTAGTAACCACAGAAGTTTTATGAAGAGCCTAGAATCAGGTCTGTCTTATTCTGTAACTGGGAGAAAGGGGTGTATTTCTTGTGTTTAATTCTTTTTTTTAGTTATTCAAGTGATTGCTTGAACAGTTGCAAAGAACACATCAAGTCACCCATGTCACAGTGCAGGATTCCAAGTTGAATAGAAAAATGAGCATATTGCAGCTTAGGAATCACAGAATACTATTTCTCTGCTCTCTGTATTCACAGCAATAGTTTTGCTTGAGGAACTGTGCTCTGATATAAAGATGCTATTTTCATTCCAAGATTTGGCAATTTATGAAACGTATCAATACAGTGGATAGGAGACACTTATTTTCTTTTTAATTAATGTAAGTAGTGTAATCAGTGGAACCTGAGTCAGGACAGCAAGTTAGACTTCAGCTGTTTACTAGTGGACTCAGAGCCTAAGGTTTTAAATGATCTGTTTTGTGGCTAACACCACTTTGAGCACTAAGGGTCAGGTGCAGTCTCAGTGTAGTTCAAAGTAACTATTGAGCTGTGATAGCTTACATTCCATGAACATAGGCCTATGCTCTTTTGGCATTCTGGGCAGGCAGTTCACACTCACAAGTTAAGGAATATCTGTATGAAAGTTCCATTAGTGCCTACTCGTCATACAAATCCTGCTAATGCCTCTCAATCCACCTGTGTGCCTCTGATGAAGGCTGGGCTATGCTGCCAGATTAACATGTAGCTGTCTTGTGTCCTCAAAGCATATCAAATCCTCTAGTCTTTATTCCTTACAGTTTGATAAGGACTGCTTCTCAGTAAACTGAAGGATTTGAACTCATTTGAATACATTTATTTTCTATTTAATTTCCTTCTGTTCACTCACTCTGATCATGACACAAGGGTCTCAGACTAGGTTTCATCAAAAACCATACACAAATGTGTATTATTCATACATATTTTGATTTGCCGTGTGGCTTTTAGTGTTAAAGATCAACATTTTCTTGATAATGTTGATAATGATCAACATTTTCTTGATAATGAAGAAGGAGATTCCACGCTTTATTTCATGATTTTATACACTTCTTCAATATCAATCTTCATCACCTCAGTGTCCTTTCCTTTCACTGACAAATTTTCATTCAGATATTCCTTCATATACAGGAAATTATAGTTTCATTTATTCTCAGGAGATGCAGAATCTCTTTTTCATTCTATTGGTGACCCAGATGATACATTTCCATTGTTTTCTTCATTCTGTCTTTAAGTGTCCTGACTAATTCCAGTGCATGTCAGCAATCTGCTGGCGTATGCTCAGGTGACCAGTCTCACTAGAATGCTTTTCTTGTTAGTTTCAGAGTTTCTAATGAAATGTCACCATGTAGGGGAAGACTTAAAAGAGTAGAAAGAGAAGAATGGGTGTGACTTTCTTTCTCATGTATACTACAGGTTCCACGGGGAGACAGCTTGCCATCTGTGGGACAAACACTTGAGATCCCCTTTCACCTGATGAAATGGTAAATCGTGGCTCTGATAATACCACTGGTGCCCCTTATCACAGGTGCTGCAGCCATAACCTACAATTATTTCCCTTTCTTTGCTTGCCACAGTTACACAGATGCACTTTTGGAGAGATGGATTTCAATCATCACTGCAGGAGGAAGGAAGATATTTCCTCACAGGCTTTGTCTGGATTGCTAGAAGTATGGCATGGTAGTGGGAAGTAAAACTGATCTATCTTACCAACACCTTATTAGTACAGTTCTTACAGCATCTTGATGCAGAGGGAATAATATTCTTCATACGTTAATAGAGTTGGAGATATTAAGAGCTCAGCATTTATCATTTAAAGTGTCACTTAAGGTTCTAAATACAGAAGGATGTTGTGGTTATTGCAAGTAGTGGGGTGTTGGTTAAGAATTTTAATAGTGCCTATTATAAGAGAGAAAAAGCAGTGAGACACTTTTTCGTGCATAAAAGCAAGTGGAGTGCCTGATAGTTTCCACATTAGACCCAGCTGTTGGGAAAAAAACAAAGATACAGTGAAAAGTGCTCATGCTGAAATAGACAGAGTCCAAAATATTGTACCTTATATTCAGTTGCTATAACTTCTTTTAATGAGAATCTCTGAGGCATGAGAATATGTTGGGTGACTTCAATCTTGCGCTTAAAAAGATAGCTGAAAAAAACCTCCTTCAAAAAAAATCTGAAATAACTTTAACTCTCAAACTAGTCAGTCTTTACGTTTGTTGGTACAGTGTTTGCAATAGATCAAACATTTCCATTTTAAAACTCCAGTCAGCTAATTTTTGAAAGGGAATTAATTTATAGAAAAAGCAAAAGTATAAAAAATTATCTGTCTCCTAATTCACCAGCTTAATATCTTCAATAAGTCAGAAGTCCTTGTCTGAATCTAGAAAAGAAGGAAAGAATGTATTTCTGTTAACATTTTATACAGGTCAAATTTTGCCATGGGAGTACCTGCAAAACTACCTCTTGTAGTTTTGTATCTCTTTTACCAAGGCATTGGAAACAAATTAGGAGAAAGATGTTTTCTGTCACTCCATTTACGTGTATAATGGTTTTTGTTGACTTAGCACAATCCTTATATTTACCATATGTAAAATGCTTTGAAGCACTCTATCAAGCTTTCAGCTTTTGCTGAAGTGCAGTCTGAGCATGGAGCAAGGAACTGCAGGTCAGAAGATGTACAGAGTAATTTGGAGGACAAAGATGGCAGGTTCAATCCTATAACTAATGTGAGTCCATGACATTTTTTTAGGTCTTCAGATGACATCTTCTATCTCTGTAAATAGCTTGTTATGGATCAACAGCAAGTTACATCTTCTGAGAATCTGCATAATATGCAGATAATATTCTAGGATCTCTTAACAGAAAAAAATGAGGTTTTCAGTGGGCATTAGGGACATTGATACACCTTTTCATTGAGAATTACTGTGCCCTGTTCCTTGTTTTTTAATAGAGAGTGGAAGCTGCTGTAAATTATATGTGTCACAAATTATGTTGGACACTTCTATGTTTTTTAGTTAGTAAACCTTCAAGATAATGAGACACCTCTTTTTAAAAAATCAAGAAATGTTATTAGGGGAAGGCTGACTGAGTGCTGCAGAGTTGCAAACATTTTGAGTTTAGAACAGAAATTAGTAATAGTTTTGGAAACAGACCTCTGAAACTCACTCTCCGAAGTGCTGAGGAAATCTTAATGGGGACTGATAACACCTACTCGTATCTATTTTAAATACAACTATTCCAGGTGCAGAAGAGATCCTGTCTTTACAGCTTTGTAAAATATGGCAGTTGCAGACAATATTAAACCTGCAGCTAATTTGAATTGTAGTATCTTCTCTGATGTATGTATTCACAGCTGCAAAGTACTTATAGAAATGACAACATTTTAGAACTCTTGAATAATCTGATGTGCAGAGTAATCAAAATGACTGACCTGACATTAGATCCAAAATCAAGATGTATCAGCTTTTCTTAATTAGTTCTACTCATCTTAAGTTGATATGTTTAATACCAGAAACTTTACTTATATACTTTGGTTTAATACTAGGCTCCATTTAAATGATCTCCTCTAATTCAGAAGACTCTTAAAGATATATGCATGTTTAAAGAAAATTGTGATTTTGTTGAACTTTAGTTGAAACGAGTCTCAGAAGTAAAGCCAAAGCTCCCCATCAAAAAAAGGAAAAAAATACACAGAAGAAAGAGAAAGACAGATGTGTTTTTCAACAAAAATTATAGAGGCAATTACTATGTGACAATATTGCTTTTTCCTTCCTTTCTTATAAAATCTGCTGAGTTGAGCCATGGAAATATATAGTTAAGAATAAAATCCTTGTGCCAGTACTCAAATACACATCAGGCATGTGATTAGCTTGTTTGATCCAAGTGGAAGCAAGAAAATTTACAAGCAAAATGGAAAACTTGGACACCAGAACAGGAGATCTGCTCAACTCAGCCCTTGTTTTCCAGGGGGCAAAAGGTGTGGCTAAAAGAAGAAATGGAATGGGTAAGGATGTAGTAGTTCTAAGATACGGCAACTTCTCTCTAGGATTATTAATGTTATTTATTGAACAATGAACAAATTGAATGAAAATACAATAATGTTAATTTCATAAAGTAAAGCAATTTCATTTAGTTATTGGACCAAGGAGTGAAAGAATCATCCCATATAATAGAAATAACTGTAGGCATATCACATATCTTGCAGGAGATTCTGAAATTAAATCTTTAAATCAGACAAAATAGACACTTGAACTTCTATTTCTGATATTTACTATAGTATACAAATGCATCTGGAGGGCAGGAAGCTAAATATGTCTCATATTTTTTTCACAGAAAAGGATAAACCAGTACATTCAACACTGGATTTCAGAGTACTTTGTAATCCTCCTCCTCATCTTTCCCTAATTGGTACTGTTTTTCAGCTAATTCTGCCTTTTATAGTAATTGGCAAACAGCCAGTTGTAACTGAATGGCCCTGAATTTTATAAATAATAGTCACTACTTTATTCACATATCCCAGGTTTCTCCATACCCATATGCTCCCTTTCCCCTGCTCATGACTAACTTATCTCTTCAGACAAAATGAACAAAACATCAATAGCAAATTAATTAAGTTATTTACTTTTACTATTATTTACATGAGATGTGAAAGGACTCCAAATTTCATTAAGGAGAATAAGCAATTACATGGTATTCTGCTTGGATACCTTCAACAAGCTTAAAGAAAGGCACAAAGAACTATCATTTTGATAACTTTAATGATTTCAAGTCTACTGAAACAAATGCAGATTTGTGATTTTCTAACCAATATATTTATTCTATGATGAACAATCTAATATGAAAATCTGATTATAGGGTTCTCTCTCTTTATTGTTGGTTGTGCAGCCCTTGAAATAGTAGCACAATGATGAAATAAACTCCTTCTACTGGAGCTAAAAGCTGCCTTTGTGCATCTTTGATTGTAATTCAAATGTGATGTTTGTATTTATATTATTACTGTAGAAGGGCTGGAGCCAAGACGGGTGAATATTGCGGAAGAACGTTCACAAAAAATAAATTCCTACAAAAATAAGAAAAAAAAACAAACCAAAAGCAAAATCTCTTTCATTATATTAGAAGCCTCTTTAATATATTCTGTAGAAGCATCTGTTTCTACTGAAAATGGTGTGGAGAGCAAAGTTCTTATATGTACTCACCAATTCAGGCCCCCCTATACAAATTGGTTAATGTGTAGCTCACATCACAACTTTAGAACATGTTTAAATCCATTTCTTATAAATGTTTATGTGGGACCGCAAGCTCTTATTTATTTAATGCAACAGGGCTAATCACAAATAAAAAGCTACACAAAGGCTTAAGAGCTTTTCTGAGGCAACTATGAGACATTAATGCTACATAGGGTTAAGACAGATTCTGTCTTAACTGTAGAAGATTCCTCCCCCCTACCTAAAAGGATCCTGTCACACCAGACATTACATTAACGCTTCAAACCACAGTATAACTACTGAATTGAATCAACACTCAGATAAATTTGGCTGGTATTTCTTTGCAAATATCGCAGAATAAGGGAGTCCATGCTCTTATAGAATTAATACATCATTACAGATAGTTTAGAAATTATGAGAAAAGTCACCTAGAACTGAGGGTATTAATCACCCTTTTCAAATAGTGGGAAGACTGTCCTTTATTACAGAGCCTAAAAGAAAAATTCACAGAAAGTGACATTGGAATTATCAGAAGGCACATTTTTCCTTGGCGTCCTGAAAGAACAATAGTTAGCAATAATTGCATCCTGCACAACCACACATTTGGTTAAAAAGTTTCAAATAAAAAAAATGTGCTTGAAATAGTCTTCTAAACTCAACGAAAATATAAACCTTTAAATGACAATAAATATTAATCAACCTTGTGTTAACAAATATATTTCTCTGCTTGTCTCTCCACTATTGACCTCTTCTACTGAATAGCTACAGAGCAGTAATAGGAGCTAAAAATCTATTGGCAGCATTCAGAACAGTTTCAGCTCCACAGCGCATATGCATTGCAAATAGAATGATGCAGATTAATATAAATCAATTTAAGTGTTTACAAACTATGATTATATGCCAAATGATGCAATAATCTATTTTACTTATTGGAAAGAGGAGAAGTAATGAAAAATACTGTCATTGACAATGACTAATGCATTATTTCCTCTCATCTAATTTAAATAACATTTTTTTCTTCAATTTAGGAAGCTAAAGGATGCCCATGGACTGCGTATGAGTTATATCTGATGTGGGTATAGATACAAAATAATGTTTTGTTTACTATATCTGATTTGTTTGTTTGAATATAACTTTTCCATAAAGATGGACTGAGTTACCAGTGAAACTTGGAATCTATTATTTATTCTGCCATAGGAAGTGGGAACTGTAGGGCTAAATGTCCACAAGAACTTGGCCCTCTCCTACCTCAACTTTATTCTCAGAGAATCTACCCTCAAGGGAGAATATCTCACACCTGTGACCCTCAGTCCAGAGTTCAATGAAAGCTTAGCAAAGGCTTTGGGGTAACTCCATTTCCACTAAAGGAACTTCCAGGGCCAGCTGCACTGTACGGGCAGATCATGGTCCCTTTGGACCTTTGACTTTCCTATCTCTGTTCACTTTTTGTACATCTGGAGCTCTTTGCACCAGCACAACTCTGAGGAGTGTGAATCAGTTCTGTAGAGACTGTGAGGTGTCTGTTATCATCAGGTACAGGCTTTGTGTCTGTCCTGCGCTGAACAAAGGCATATCTTGTGTGGACTGCTCACAACGAACAGCACAGTCAAACTACACCCCTGCTGGACTTGTTAGAAATGCTGTATGTAACAACCACCCGGTGCCAGGATCCTGCTGGGACAACCTCATCCAGCAGCAGGGAATGAGCAGGGGTCAGCAGTGGTTTACTCACTCCTAAACTGTGCCAGGGACCAAGTTAACAGTATAACAGTTCAGGCTGTCTCATGCTGGCACTCAAGCCTGAGTTCCATCTCTCTGATTAGTTTACTACTGCAGACAAAGACATAGTGTTTAATAGCCCACAAGTAGATTTATCTTCATGGTATTTGTCTGAATGCACTTTGAGCACATGTAAATTTGTAGCTTTCAGAACTGATGGGAGTTTTACAGCCAATTTCAATCAGAAAAAACTCAAGCCAATGCCAAATGTCTTCAAATCTCACCATTCATCTTCTTGAATAGTTAAAGATCTCAAGCTCTGTGCTTCAAATTGTTTAGAAAGCCTTTTATTATACATGTGAGAGAAACAAACAATACCTGATAATGCTGTATCAGTTAATAACTCGATACTCAGATACATAGTAAACTGAATTAAAAAAAAGAATAAGCCCAACCATTGCTCTGAAAAGGCTATATAAATGTGTATAGATTTTTACTAATTGTAGGAGACATCTCTATGTTAATTTGTCAAACGCCGTTGGCAGATTGATATCTTATGGGAAAATGTTAAAGTTCTTACAGACATGATATTTTACAGATAATTATATAAACATTTAGCAGATTGGCATAGATTAAAAATCATTTTGCTATATCATTTACCATACTTTACACAAAATGAATAGTTATATAATATTTAAATATGCCAGTTGCAAACTGAAATTTGTTAAATAATTACATAAATACTATCTATTAATTATTTAAGCATGCAAAATACCATTTCATGAATTAATACGATGGATTTAAAATTTTTCTTGTATGTTCTTGTTTGACCTCTTCAACAACATGACTTAGTAAAAACATTAGTTTTAAAAAATGTGAGACTACCTTTGTTGTGACAGCTGTCATATTAGTGTAACAGTAAAAGAATGAACCTAAATGTGTGTTCAGATATTTGAACAGTCCCAGCAAAATAAATAGCATATCTTTGTGCCTGAAGTTAAGTTGATGACAAAGTGTTTTGCTTGATCTCAGCCTGCAGGTTTACAATTCAATTAAAATTGTTTACATTACAAAACTCAAGGGTCCAATATCTTGACATTAGTTGAGGAAGATGTGCTTGAAGAAAACTCTTACAGGTAGTGATATGCATTTAAAATAGTCTCCTACCTTCCACCAGTCCATAACCAACAGAATTTCTCAACAAGAGATGGTGTCTTTGCAATAAATTGTCATTGGTTTGATTTTACTCCATTGATTTTTGTGGTTCTTTTTTGAAACTGTATAAACTTTTAACTTTAGCACTAAAAAAAAAAAGAAGGAGGAGAATGATATCCCCTTTGCATTCCTAAAATCACCATAGTCTTGAAGGTATTAACCAAGTTGTAAAATGTTGGGGGATATGTCATATTCAAAACATGGAACTAAATTATACAGCAGAAGAAATACTATGCTGTGAAGTTATGCTGTCCTTATGTTTCAGCTGTACTCTTTTTATCAGTCTATCTAGTTCTAGTTTTCCTACTGTCCTGAGCTCTGTTGCATAAATGGTCTTGGCAAATCAGGTCCAAATTAGCTTCACAAATTTCCTTAGTACCTTTTCCTTTCTTTCCTCTGAACAGTAAGAAGCTACTAACTCTGTGACTGCTGGTAATGTTGAGGACAAATTTTAAACTTCAAGTATTTTAAAGTGAAGATTTAGGCCATTTATTTTACTATCCTGTAGTTTTCTGGCTAAGACCTTTTAATATACGCAAGGTGTTGCATACCTTGCAGAACAGTGCTGAAAAACAATGATGTTTTATGGAAATATTTTCAAAATTGGCAGCTTCAGGAAAGAAATAGGCAATAAATTTCATGTTTAGGTGAAAAGTCTGTACTAAAAAAAGAAGAAAATAATCCTGGATTTAATAGTTCAGACACATGGGGTGACCTAACTTCCACATTTTATTGGCTGTGATTCTGTCCACAAAACTAACGCACGAGTTAGTTGGTAAAAGAGATTGGAGAAAATTTTTATATGTATTTTTAATGGATTTTTATATTTTTTTAAAATTTAAATCCTCTTTATAGCAAGCTCCCATTCCTCTAAACTATGGCTAAGTCTGATCTGAAAACTGTTGAACTGGCTATTTGAGAAGTTCCTTAGCTAATGATCTAGTCTATTACCCTGTAGAACAACCTATGTGTTTTGGCAAGCTAATTATTATCCTAAAATTCCACTTTAGAGCAGTGCATCTCCTCTAATTACCACAGGAGAACCTCACTTGCAAAGCTCCTATGAAGGTAACCAGAGCTGAACTTGAAGCATTCCCCTATGCGTCGTGTAAGGGTAGGACACACACTGAGGCTACTCTGTGGAAGCATGCCTAAAGCAATTGAGTGACAGAACTGGCCCCCAAAGAACTATTACTTCTCTCATTTTTACACACTCTTAAGTTAAAAGATCTTCAGTTTTCCCTTGCTTTGGAAGAATGTCCAGAAAACTCAAAGTCCCAAGGTACTGCACACCATCAAATTTCATACTCAGAGATTCCTATTGTTTCATACAGGATTTGCTCTTGGGTTTTATTTAGTACTTTGTCTATCCTTCTCTCACTTTTTGTCCCAGTTCACTGACATGCCGAGATTTGTTGTTGGTTAGATGAGGGAATACAGTTGGCACAGTTTCTCCCAGCAGGGTCATGCATTTTTTAGTCTTTGACCTTGTTCAGTAATTCTCTTCCATGGTGGAATACATAAAATTCTTTCCATTCCTTGTTATAATAGGGACTATATGCATTTTCATAATACTGCCTTCAGGCATTATCTCGGTGAAATATAAAGTGATGGCAAGACTTGGATGATATATGTATATATTACAATGATGCAACCAAAAGATGAATTGGCAATGCGATGGTATTTTCACATTAACCATTTTCTCAGAACATTGGCTGAGCAATGGTTGTAGCAGAAACAGAATATGTTCAGAGGAGGATAAAAAACAGGAGAGAAACACAAAGAAATTCCTTCGTATTGCAGGCATGAAGAAATTAGGTTTGTTTAGTATAGACAGAGGCACCATTCTCTCTCCATTCCTAGGAAGTAATGTCATAAGACTAAAATAAAAACCTTAAAATTTACTGAGGTGATTACAGGAGAGAGAAGCATTGGTTTTATTTAGAATACACTTAAGTCCTATTTACAAAGATTTTTCCACAACTACGACATGCAAAACTGAAGGTTTTCACATGACCCTATAACATGAAAGTTAAAAATAAGGAAGGAAATATCACAAGTATCTTTTTAAAAATCATGAAGGATAGGACAGATGTGGGGTCTGATAGACAGATAGGCAAGCTGTATCTGCATTTATTAATTCTCTGTGATATGAAAGGAGAAGATGCCCTGAGTAGCATGATCACTAATAGAAAGTAGGAATAGATTTGGGTCATGAATTGTTGAAAAGATGAAGTCCTGAGTAAGCAATTCTATATCCATACAGTATGGAGGTATCATTGGCTTCAAACAAAGAATATAAACATGGTTTATTAGTCAGGCTAATTAGCTGTGCAGAAAAATGTCCAGGCTAATTAACTTCGGCAGAGTGCAGTTTGAATATGACTGTGGTGCTCTGGGAGCCTAGTTACTGTCTCTGTGCTAAGTAATGTAAGATCTGCTTAATATTTATGGCTCATTGTTAGCCTTTCCTACTATCTGGTTGCCAAGAGCTTGTATTTTCAGGGAATTTGTTTCACTGCTGTAAGTGTGTGTACTGTGGTGTGCGGTGTGCAGAGTCCAGGGGCTCCCGCTACAGATGACAGGCTGGTTCACTCTACAACAGGACCTTCGAAGTGAGGTCAGACTAAGCAGACCAATTCTGAAAGCTGCATGAAAGACAATGGTTAAAATTAGTTTTATGTCTACTTACAGTCACAAAAATCTAAAAAATTTGTAAAAGGGTCTGAATCTTCATTAGCAATCTTTTAGGGAGCCAGTTAAATATGAAAAAATTTAATTTTTCTGCCTGGATTTCAGATCTTCCCACTCGGAAGCTGAACTTCTTTTAAACTTTCAGCACCCTTTCATTCTTAGAATATATTGCTGTAGTTATAGGCCAGTGGCAGAGATAATTCTTTGGAACAACCATCACACTAACATAGTGCAATTTAAGATGTGAATATTCTTTTTCTTCCTCTAGTTAATATGTGGTTGTAGATAATTGGTAGTTTTGTCTCTGCCAGACAAGTGGTTTCCCCTCTAGAAGATCTCTCTCTGCTCTCAGAAATTGATTCTCTGAATTACTTTCTTCTTGTGGGATGAACCCTAGTAAAACTGAAACGTCAAACATTAGCAAGGAGAGGTGGTATTTTGTTAGGCACTTAACATTGCAGTGACTTAGTAAAACAGAATCAAGTGTATTTTTCGCTGAAGTACAGCGATACTTGATATTAAGAAAGGCTAAAGACTAATCATAAATGTTAAACAGATCTTACAGCTACTCGCGAACTACTACAAAGACAATAACAGACTGGTAGGTAAGAGCTGGAAAAAACCTATATAGGCATGCAAGTCAACCTTCTGTCAGTACAAATCTCTACATTTCAAAGGCCGAAGAGGTAAAATTTCAAGGAAAGATAATGGTTTATCTAGTCTTTTTGACAATAACAGAGGTATTACATTCATTAGATCTCTGTCTAGACAAATTTTGTCTCAGTGTAGTGACCTGGTTTTATTTGAGACAAGTATTACTAAGGCTACCACCAGTGGAGCTCTGTAAAATGTTAAGAAAAAGGATATTATTGCTTGGAAGTGACAAAATCTTTCCAGGATTACTTTTTCCAAGGAAACAAAAGAAAGAGGTGTGCAGCACTGTGTCCTTCCTAATAAGCTGCACTGTGTAGTCATATGAAGGCCACTACTTCAAGGTGGCACAGCCATGCTTATTGCTCAGAATTGCCAGGGATTCCAGATATCCTTGTTTATTAGATTTATAAGCAGGAACTTCTAAGCCTTGGAGATCCTTTGCTACTGGAATCCATTGTACAAACGTTCTTCCCAGGAAACAGGGCTTATCCCAAGGATGCTCAAAATATTTCTTTGTGATCTCTTTGACAAACATGCAATAATTTCTGATACATTTCCATACAAATAAAGGAGCCAGTGGGCTAGTAACTAGAAAAAATATTATTATTTTTAAAATGTTCTGAGTCACAAATAAATCCAGCCATTTTAATGACATTTTAATCCAGCAGTCTCCAAGATGATGTACTGGGAAATGGAGAACAGGGGATAGAGCAAGAGGATGAGTCTTTCTTGAAATGCAGAAATTCATAGAAAGAGCTTAGATACCTCAACATGATCACTTTGTATATTTCTATGGCAAGAAAGACTAATGAAAGCTTTTAATTTAAGTAAAGGGGGAAGATGAAGTAGAACTTAGAAAGGCAAAATCATATTATCAAACCCAGTCATCTAGAAGTTAGGGATCAAGCCCAAGCTGGTCAGCTTGGTTGGTAATAAGTAGGGACAGGTAGGCAATTCTAGAAGGGCAAACACAGCATACAAAAATTGAATATAATGACTCAACGGAAGCTGTCAGGGACTGAAGAGGGAATCAGAACAATTATTGTACACAGGGATTCATTCACTAAGCTCACCTGTTCTCCATTACCTTCCCTATCCTGTGATGGAGCTGCCAAACGTACAGACTTCATGCAGATGTCCAAGTACCATGCTAGATGTATCACAATCACTGGTTTTGGAGTTGCCAGAGGAAGCAGGTCTGTCTCTCACTGAACATTAGATTTGTAATTCAGCATAAATGTAGAGACATAAAATATGACTAAGGACGCATCCAAGTGGGATTTTGTAGGATATCAAATACAGGATATTGCAGCTTCACTCTTGGGTGAATTATAGTGCTCTTGATAGAGTGCAAGCTATCACCTGAATGTTCTTTCTATGCTTAAATTCTGGCTGAAAATTCAAGGCAGAATGGCTCTGCTCTTAGAGGTGCTAGAAACATTTTCTGGCATGAAACTGCTCATTTCGTAGTCTGGGAGGTCTATTTGGTGCATTAGTGGAATGATAGACAAAGAAAATGTTAGGCTGCAATCTTTTAAAATTTTTAGCCATTGCCATAAATGTTAACAGTAAACATGTCAACAGATTGGACAGGGAATATGCACTGCTGGGTTTCCCTCTTCGACGCATTAGGGAATACAGAGCAAGAAATTAAAAATGAAAGCCAGAACCATTTCACACAAGATTAATTCTTTTAGGATCAATACGTAACTCCATTTTAAATGTCTTGTTCTCAGTAGAATTCATTTTACAATATATTATTTCAATAAATACTCTTGGTGGTATGAAAATGCAGTTTCTGGGGATTCTTACTCTTAACTGAAACAACTTGATTTTTAGTCATGTATTGAATATTTTTATTTTTATTGATTGATATATTTATTTTTATTTTTATTGATTCTATGATATTGATTCCATACATTACACATTTCACATTATAATAAGAGATGAAAATACTGTCTTCACTCTAGGCCATGGGAAAAATGACCAAGTATTGTCTCTTATTTGGTGAAAGAAACCTCATACAAGGTATGAAAAATGCAGTAATGAAATATTTCAAAGGTGCGAGATGATTAATAAGGAGAGATATTAAATGCCTTGTCAGAATGATGACATAATATAATTTACTACCATGACCCCAAATAATGGTGTCAACCACTACAAACTGCTAATCGTTTAAAACAAAATTAAGAGAAGAGATAGAATAGCAAAAGGAAAAGGATCTGAATCAGTTTGTGGCATAAACAATTATGCTGAAAAGCTCTTGACAATTTTCCTGGAGGTTTCAGCAAAGAAACTAGAATAAAATTTTGAAAAGTAGCTTTTTCATTTGAGTTTGCTTTTATTTGGTCTCACTGTAAAGCAGGTGAGAACATACAGAGCACTTCAATGAGACTGACTGCAGTTACAGGTGGAAAAAATGGGTGATAATTAGTGAGCTTGCTGCATTTCAAAACATGAGACAAATAAATTGATTTCTGCCTTTTGATGGTGTCAGTAATATGCCAGTAACACAACTATTTCCATAATAACAAACAAAAAGATAATGACAATATGAACAAAAATAGAGGGTGTATATGTTGTAAGTAAAATGTGGTATGTGGGTGTTGTGCAGAAAGAACACTTATGCATCATAAGTTCATGAGTAATATGACACCTTAAAGCACCAGAAACAAAAATAAAAGAATCTAGCCTACATGGTAAGCACAAGTTTGTAAAAACATTTACACATTTGTTAGATGAGAATAGCCAGTAAACAACTTTACCTGTTCAGGAAGAATGTGAGCTTTTAATAGAAGTGCTCAGGCAGAGATAATGGGAAAGTTTTTCATTCAGGAGAAAGTGTGTATTACTGTTATTGTTTTCCAAAAGTGACTACAGCATGACTCTGTGAGACCATTCTGTGCATCAAAATCCTGCTTTGAACCTTCTTAGAGAATTACGCACCCAGATTGGAATACTTACCCCCAACATAAGTAGGACATGAACTTGTTGGAGTGAGTCCACAGGATGATCAGAGGACATGAGAATCTCTCCTATGAGTTTAAGCTGAGAGAATTGAGTTGTTCAGCCTGGAAAAGAGAAGGCTCCAGAGAGACCATATAGTGCTTTCCAGTGCCCAAAGGGGGCCTACAAGGAAGTTGGAGAGGGAATTTTGACAAGGGAATTAGTGACAGGACAAGGGAAAATGGCTTTAAACTAAAAAAAGGGAGATTTAGATTGGATATTAGGATGATAGTTATGATTATGATTATTCTTTTTATTAATATATTCATTATTTATTGTGAGGGTGGTGAGGCATTGGAACACGTTGTGCAGACAAGTTGTGGATGCCCCATCTCTGTCAGTGTCCAAGTTCAGGTTGGATGGGGCACTGAGCAACCTGGCCTAGTGGAATACGTTCCTGCCTACGGCAGGGCATTGGAACTAGAGGATCTTTAAGGTCCCTTCCAACTCAAATCATTCTATGATTCCGTGATAATTCATCCATGTCCCTGCTGGAATAAGTGATAAAGATGTGCACAGTGATGGACTGCGTTAGGATTGTGCAGGCAGACTATGACAGTCAGATTTTGTAGATCTCAGTCAAAATTATTCTATTGTGAATGGTCAAACTGAAGGTATAGAAGTATCCAAGATATTGTATGTTACTGTATTACAATGGGAAACCTTCTAACCTCACAAAATATAAAAAGTTAGAGATTACATATCATATTCCAGTAGGACTGACTCCATTTTCTTTGGCCTCTCTCTTGCCCCACTGCTATTTTAGCATATTCTTTCAGTCAGTTGGGCATTTTTTTACAGTGGGAAATGTGTAATATTCTTGGTAAATGGAAAGAAAAAGTGTAAATTGGGGACATACTGGAGCAAGACATGAGATGGAAGCGGGTGCGTGTTGTATAACTTTGACTTAAAGCTGCATAATTGCAGAATTGCCAAGAACAAATAAGGCTGAGTAGCTGGAAGGGCAGTAAGAAACCCAGTGGGAAAACAGTTATGTGTTTGTTATTGCTCTGATTATTTGCTAATTTAGTTAAATAGTACTACTTTTCAACAAGACAAACCATATTTATATAGTTCAAATTTGGGAAGACAAAATGGTAAAATGAAGGTTATTTTTTTTTTTTATTTTCAAGGCAAAGACAGGTAGGTTAGCCATATTCCAGGTACTAGTTGAAATATAATTTTGCAGAAAATGGCATATCCATAATAGGATAGATGATTTTTGCCTAAACCCCAGAATATTTTATTCTAAGGCTAATGAGAACTGGAAGTACTTGATTTGGTAAATGGCATAGTATTACATTTTCAGAAAGGAATGTTTGATTTCATATATCATCTTGTGCTCAAGTTGGCAATGGTTTTAAAGGAAATCAAAAGAGCTGAAATAAAACATTTAGTCTCTAATATTTGTACAAAACCATACAAACAAATGAAGAAACCAATTTTTTAAAAAATTAAAATGCTATAATTCTGTGATTTTCCAGGTCCTATTTTGCTGTGCTCCAAACAAGAGAAAAATTTGCTCTACCAGAAGATCCTTAGCTTCTCCCAACAGAAATGAATATTCAGACTTTATGAAATCTTTCAAGAATGCTACAATTCCAACTGCAAAGCAAAAGTATGCATCCTGACCATATTTCTAGGCATTCTGATGTTACAGTTACTGATCATAACAGCTTTACTGCCTGAAAATACAGAGAGTGGTGTTTTTATGTCCCATAAATTATAAGCTTCATCCCTGTTCTGTACTGGATGTTGACAGAAAGGTGACATTGTGCAACAAACATTTTCTTGTAGAAGTTTGAGTTTCTTAAGTACCCAGGTGTCCCTGCTGAAGAGTTATTGAACATTTTTGATTATTTTTTGTTTGTTTTCTATAAATACCTGTTTTCCTAAAAGTCAAAGGATTCCTTTTGTTTTAGTCAGCAGTTCCTTAGATATTATAATTACAGCCCATTAGATAGTGTTAAAAAGCAATTTGGTTTCCTTCCCCAGTCCATGACAACATGCTTACCCAATTACTTCCACAGAGCTTTAAAGATGAGATTTTCAACAGCATCAGCATTGGCAAAATGCTGTTTTCAGTAAGTCGTGGTCATCCCGTTGACTTCAAATCTACAAGAAGCAAAATAGCAAATGTCCAAGTATCTTTAAAGACTCAAAGCTGTCTAAATTATGGGAGAACACTGGAATACATTACAGCAACGCTACTAAGCTAATTAGTTACTGTTTTCAGTGGCTTCTTATGTCAGTATAATTCAATTCCTTAAGAGCCTTTTCCCCATTCTGGTTTTGGGTAGTAATGGAGACATTTTTATTGTAACTGACACTGGCAATTAGATTTCAGAGATTACTTTATGAACCTCATTTCTTTTTTTTTTTTTCCCCTCTAGAAACACTACTTCTGAAAAGCAGAAAAACAAATATTGGAACTTACAAGCCTTTCTATCAGGATGAAAAAGAAAGTAGAGACAGTCACAGAACACCTGAAATCAATCTACATTTTGTAATTCACTAAACATCAGTTTGAAAGGAAAGTAATCAGCTAAGACTGGAGTGATCTTACTGCAAAATATAGAAATCTGGATCCCAGATGCTTGTCCAAGTGGCAGGTGTGTTGCTCTTCTGAACATCCTTTAGTGTTTTCCTCATTTTTGTTTTTGTTTCTAGGCCGTATACCATTGTGAGGTGTTTCATCTCCCGCAGTTTTAACTTTCAATATGTGATGTGTTCCTTTAATGAGGGAATTAAAGGACACCAAAGCTGGGTTTTTTATATTATGAATATTATTCTCGTTAGTATTTTGAAAGCAAAAGAAAAATATTTTTGAAAACCACCATTGGAGACTGGAGGTAGGTCTGATGCAGGTAGGATCCAGTATTTAAGATGACTTTCATGGTTCTATAACATTTCTAAGAAAGGCTTCACAAGGGAGAACAGGTTATTTATTATTTTGGCTCCTGGGAAGAAACTCAGAGCCCTCACTCAGCCCCTTATTGCTGTTAAGCTTTCCAGACAGGTACTTCCTGGTGGATCTGAAATTCACAAATACTGAAAAATCAACCAATTTTTAGTCGTGGAAAGGAATAAGCTCTCCAAAGGGTTGAAAAGTATTAATCACGTATGTTTAAGTATGAGAAGAAACATGTCTCTCTACTTTGGCTTCATGGGTGATAATATTGTTATTTACAACAGCTCATATCCAGGTCTTGGAATCCTCATTTACCACTCCTTGTAGGCTGTTGTGTCACTGCAAAACACAAAGTTGTGGCAGGCTATGCTAGTTTGCTAAGCAGTGAAATGCAGTGACTGACAAACCGACAGAAGAGCAATGGCAGAGCACCTTGGCTCTTGTGGGGTGTCCTGTGGCAGCACAGGTGGCTGCTGGCACAGCCCTGACGTGGGCATGGCCCCCCCCCGCCCAAGCCCCAGGGAAGCAGCTGAGCACTCAACTGCGAGGGACCTGGATGCCATATAACCTTTGGTTATATGTGATTTACAAAGCTGGAAGAGCAATCTTGTTAAAAGGAAAACAAGGAAATAAAAACAAAGTAGCTACTCAATTTTAGGTACAAGGTGTTAGGCAGTGTGCCAGCTCCTTTCCATCTATATTTGGCATCTGTTGACTTTTGCTCATTTTGTTGTGTTTTCAGCACTTTTTATTGATTACAGATTTTGGTGTTGTATTTCTACAAGTATGATACCAGAAAATTGTCAAAATATTTGCAGTCAAATGCAAACCCATTCAAAATTTCACATCCTTTAAACTTCAAAGATTACAAGCAGAAAAGAAAATGAAATATTCCTTAGATTCATAATTTTCTTCGGAAGAAAAAAATGGTGGATATTGCAATGCAATATGATGACTTTTAGATTAAAACTTTTACTGGGATTAGAATTCTTGAAATCAGACTTGTAAAAATGTGTTGTTTCAGATTTTCCAAAGTTTATAATGAAATTATTTATGTTTTTCCAGCCTGGAGGGAAGATAAATAGTGTTTTTGTCAACAGGGAAAACTAAATGAGTTCAGAAATACTTCTTCACCAGTAAAGACAGACAGGACAAAAATAAATTGACATGGTACCTGGATTGCAATGAATATTAGAGCTCTTTGGAGATAAAGCAAAGGAAAAGCTGAAGGGAAGACATTAATAGACTATTCCGGATAGCCCTTTGCTCTAACATTAACACAAGTTTCAGGAAGAAATAAAAGATTTTAGATGAAGATCACACACGCAACAGACAAAGGAATTACATCTTTTTTTTTTCCCCCATTGAATTTTTTTTGGTGAATATTCTGTTGAAGGAGATGAACTCTCAGCTTTCTGGGGATTTTTTGTTGGAGTAATTATATAAATACAGTAAAAGACAATGTAGAAGAAGAAGCAGGCTACTAGGTCATTAGAGTATGGACACAAAAATGAAGGATCCAATACACTTAACAAGCAAGCTCTACAGAGCATGGTGGGGTTTGGTTTTTTTTTTGGTTGTTTTTTTGTTTTGTTTTGTTTTGTTTTTTGTTTGTTTAGTTTGGTTTTTTTTTGTTTTATTTTGTTTTGGGTTTTTGTTTTTTTTTTTTTTTGTTTGGTTGGTTGTTTGGTTGGTTGGTTTGGGGGTTTTTTAGTTTTTGGGTTTTTTTTGCTTTTTTTAGGTTTTGTTTCTTTCTTCTTAAGCTTTTAATGTTTTGTTGCTATTGTTTACTGTCTATAAGGCTGAGCAAGGGCCTCAGTGAGATTTTAAGTCTCTGTAGATTTTCCTGCTGGCTCCTAAACTAAGTACAATATTCCCAGCTTTATCCAGCTCTGCTTTAAAAACCATTTGTAATCTACATAAGAGCAGTAAAGAAGAAACATATACCGTATTATTACTGGGATAATTTCTGCCTGGCTAATCTCAAATTTCATTGCTTCTGGGCTTCTTTTCTTATTAGTAGTGAATGTTTATAATTTCAAGAGATTGTATAAGTCCTTTCTTGCCTCATCTAGCCCCTCCACAGAAAGAACAGTTCTCCTTGACTTTAAAGCATGATATATTCTGCTTCATCTACAATATATCCAAATCCACTCTAAACAGTCTTTCCATTTCTTGGTGAGGTACCAGTAATTCTGAACAGTCAGATACTGCCAGCTATTACTGCTTTCAGTAGCCAACTTTCAGCAGAAAAGACATGGTGTAAAGCTTTGAAGTAGTTGATCAACTATGCTCAAGTGACTGCTGCTCCCTATATGGATGTAGCTTGGATTTGCTATACCCATTTTTCATTTCAGTACAAAGACAAAGAAAGATCTAAGAAATGTGTATGTTCATCTCCAAAAGCTGAAAAAAAGGTCTACCTTCTGTTCTTACATATGTGGCTGACCTATTCCAACACACCAGGAGCTCATGTTTCCTCTTTCCTGAGGAAAGTAGATACTGTATTGCTTATTTCCTCACCTTTTAATGCATTCTTTCTGGTAAATCTGCATCCTTTCAGGTGAGTACCCTAAGCATTAGTCTGGAAGGTTCTGTTTCTTACTTTCTAGATCAATTAATATTTAATTATTTTAGAACTGCCAAAGCTCCAGCTGGAGAGGTGCCTGTTGCAAGCAGCACCATAGCTGCCGGTTGATACAAGATCCCCAAAGACAGGACACCACAAGACTTATTTCAGGACAGGCTTCCATGTTAGAAAGTGGTGTGTCCCCCCACATTCCTACCTTGTATCTGTCATCCACCTGTGCAGATACCAGAGGTATCCCTCAGACATCAGGAATGGCACAAGACACCTAGATCTAGGCACCTGAAACACTTCCTTAAATATTAAATACATAAAGCAATTTTCTGCTGGATGTAACTGCCAATCATGAGATGTGAATGTTAAAATCTCAGAGCGTATAGGAACCAAATATAGTGATTCAACTTCCCACATGATTGCTCTAACCATGGTGCTATAAGAACAAATCTCCCCTCCCCTCCTTTCCTCTTCCCTTTCCCTCTCTCACCTCTTCTTTGCTTCTACTAGAACTCAAACATTAGTGTTCACCCAGAATTGTCACATTCTTTTTTTTGTAATAAAAAAGTGAGAAAGGAGTGTAATCAAACCCATTGTCATTCAGACATAATTGATATTTTTGGCTTTGCAGCTGTCCTCATTAGCTGCAAGCACGCCTGTATTACAAGATGCTGCACTAATAATCCTGACACATTTCTCATCTCCTTAATTGCATCTAAATGTTCCCTATTGCACTAATAACTCAATAGCGGGGAGTTTATATATACTTCAGGAAGTGTGATAAATATTTACAAATTTTCATGTCTCAGACTGTCCTTCCATGTCTATTGAGAAGTGCAGAAAAGTATCTTTTCTACTGGAAAATTTGGAGAAGGATTGTCTTTGAAATCACAATTTTTGAGTGCTAAGGTGCCTTGCTGTTTTGAAAACAAACAGTAACAAACAAAGGAAATGCATTCCTGAGAGGAGATGTGTCTGTGAGTACACTGACACTGAAAATTCTGACTTCATTTGTAATCTTTCTCCTTTTTTCTATTATACATAAAGGAATTCTAAATTTTAATGGCACTACGCAGGTTCTCCATTTTTCTTTTACTTCCTCTGAGGACTAAAGCCTTGTCTATTTTTGCTGTCCTCCTCTAGTGGAAGTATTAATTCAGAGTCCTTTGACAGGATGTTCTAAAGATGTGGATGTCAGGGAAAGCTGAAGCATCACCATAGATTTATGCAAAAATATCTATTGTAATATAAATCCCTATGCCACAGCAATTTTATCCTCTCATTTAGTCACTTATACAACATGTGCTATAATCATGCTGAAGGCATAACTTATTGTTGCATTGATAGATTCCATACAATCAGTGCATTGTAAAATATGATGAAAATCTAGTTTTATTCTTGCAGTTCAGCATTACATGAGAATAGAGACACTGCTCCCTTAAATCCTCCACAGTTCTCAGTCCTTTCTTCTGCTGGCTGAACCTGCTTTTCCCAGATATTTTGAGATTCAGCCAAATAACACTGACAGTCCTTTTCAGGAGCTATTCTCCATCTGACTAACAGGGCATCAGCTGGCTCCCTGACCCTTGCTGAGGAATTTTCCCAATGGATCTAAAAGAGTAAGTCACATAAAAACTCCAGCCCATCATAAAACTATTCATTTTTCCCTTCTGAACGGGGAGTACAGGCCACAGATGCCAAGCTGGGGAAGGTCTTCTCTGAGAAGCTGCACATCCCTCTTTGGCAAGGTCCTTAAGCTTCTGTCCTTGCATCACAGCAGCCACTGCTGGCTCACACTCAGCTGCCAAGCCCCTGCCAATTGGTCTCAGCCTTCCACCTGAGACTTCCCATCCATCTTCCTAAGGTTGAATCTCTAAGATACAAGACCAAGACATCTCCTGTAACCTCTCACCCTGAAACAAGCTTTCCATGCCAATAAAAAATGATGCATTTTCATAAAATTCCTGACCTTATTTCAGGGAAAAAATTTGGTTCTGTAGGATCTGCCCTTTGGCTCCAGGAAGACAGACAGCAACCTTTTTACTGTTTTCAGTAAACTCGGGACATTTTGTGATGCTAAGTAACTCTTTCATACTGACAAGTGGTAACATGGAAAGGCTTCAAGACAGTAGACAGACAAAGACCTTTCAGTGAACATTCGAATGTGATATGACAAATAGAACCTACTGGAAACATGGACATCTATTTGGAGATGTTACCGTTGCAAAACAAACCAGACTTTCCCATAAAATTTAATAGAGTTTTAAACTAGTCTGTAAAAGGAAAAGGACAAAAACAGGCTTTCCAGTGAAAGGCAGTGGGATGGTGCACTGCAACTCAAGGAAGTGAGTGCTATTGGGATCCTTTAGTCTGCTCCATGAGGTTCCTTCTCCAAGGAACGAAATCTGAAATGTTTCTATACCAACACATGCAGTGACTGGAGTGCCTGTGACTGGAGTGCCATGTTGGATGGTTACAGGCGCTTCAGGAGGAATAGGCAGGGCAGGTGAGGTGGGGGAGGTGGCTTTTTATGTAACAGAAGGACTGGAATGGAGCTCAGAGCTGGCAGTGTCACAGTTGAGAGCCTCTGGCAGATGTCACCATGGGAGTCTACTACAGACTGCCTAGCCAGGACGATGACATTGATGACTTATTCTAAGGAACTAAGAGACACCTCTTAATCATCTGCCCTTGTCCTTATGGGTGACTACAACTAGCTGGAAATTAACTGGGTGCATCACACAACTGGCACAAACAGGTCCAGAAAATTCCTAAAACACCTGGATGACAACTTCATGGTACAGGTACTAAGAGAGACAGCTAGGAAAGATGCTCTCCTTGATTTGTTGCTTCCTAATAGAGAGGGTCTCACGAGGGAAGTGGAGATCAGTGGCCTTCTCGGCCACAGCAATGACAAAGCAATCAAGTTTAAAATCTGTTGATGGGAGGACAAATGCCAGCAGAATTTCAACCCTGGACATGAGGAGAGTAGACTTCAGGCTGCACAGAGAAGCAGTGGGTAAAGTCTGCTTGGAAAATGGTTTTGAAGGTGCTGGGGTCCATTAGAGGTGGTCACTTTTAAAGTATTGCTTTCTAAGGATCCATGAACAGGCAATCCCTAAATGCTAGAAGTGAAGCAGATGAGGTAGAAGGCCAGCTTGACTAGGCAGGAATCTACTTTTGGAGATAAGGCAAAAACAGAAGGTGTATGCCCAGTGGAAGCAGGGTCAGGTGATGTAAGAGGAGTACAGAGATGCTACTCACCACTGTAGGGAGAAAATTCATGTGGCCAAAGCTCAAATGGAGTTGAAGCTAGCCAGAAAAATGAGGGATAATAAAAAGAGGGGGTTTAAAATACATTAATGGTAGAAGGCAGTGCAGAAATTACAGGATAAGGATGGTCACCTCACAAACGGGGACAGAGACAAGGCAGAGATGTTTAGTGCTTTCTTTGCCTCTGCCTTCAACACTGATGATCGATGAAGAGAGTCCCATGCCCTGAGCTGGAAGACCATAGCTGTGAGAATGATAAACTCCCAGTTTACCCTGAAGTTGTGGTGATCTGCTGCTCCAGCTGGATCCCTACAAATCTATGGGACCTGATGGGATTCAGTGCTTAAAAAGCTGGCTGATGTCATCACAATGCATCCTCCACTGATTTTTAAACTGTCTTGACAATCTGGAGAGGTTCTAGTTGACTGGAAACTGGTGAATGTTGTCCCAGTTTTCAGAAAGAGCAAGAAGGATGCCCATGGAAACTGCAGGCCTGTCAGTCTCACTTCAATACCTGTTAAAGTTATGGAGAAGATTATTCATCGTGGATATTGAAAAAAAACTAAAGGGCAATGCAGTCATTGGACACAGCCAGCACGGCTTCATGAGAGGAAAGTCCTGCTTGTCAAATCTGATTTCCTTTTATGAAAAGGTAACCCACCTAGCTGATCAAGGGATGCCAGCTGATGTCATCTTGTTGGATTTCAGTAAAACTTTTGATATTGTTTCTCACAGGATCCTTCTGGACAAAATGTCCAGCATACAGCTGGATAAACACATCATGTGGTGGGTGAGCAGTTGGCTCAGGAGTGGAGCACAGAGGGTAATAGTGGATGGGTAACATGATTCTGGTGATCTGTCACTGGTGGGGTTCCACAGGGCTGCATTTTAGGCTCTGTACTCTTCAACATCATCATGAATGACTTGGACACAGGACTGGAAGGGATACTAAGCAAGTTTGCAGATGTCACAGAACTGGGAGGAGCTGTTGACTCCCTCGAAGGCAGGGAGGCCCTGCAGAAAGACCTCGACACATCAGAGGACTGGGCAATCACCAACCATAGGAAATTCAACAAGGGGAAGTTCTGGATTCTTCACCTGGGATGGGGCAATCCTAGATGTATGTACAAACTGGGCAATGAGATGCTGGAAAGCAGTGCCACTGAAAGGTACCTGGGGGTCCTGGTTCACGGCAAGTTGAATGTGAGTCAGCAGTGCCCTGGCAGCCAGGAGGGTCAAACATGTCCTGGAGGGCATCAGGCAAATCACCAGAGGCAGGTGATTGTCCCGTTCTGCTCCACACTGGTGCACCCTCACCTTGAATACTGTGTGCAGTTTTGGGCAGCATAATATAAGAAAGATATTACGCTTTTAGAGATCATCCAAAGGAGGGCAACAAAGATGGTGAAGGGCCTTGAAGGGAAGCCATAGAAGGAGCAGCTGAGGTCACTTGGCGTGTTTAGCCTGGGGAAGACGAGACTGAGGGGAGACCTCACTTCAGTCTACAACCACCTTGTGAGAGGAAGCGAAGGATCAGACACCAATCTCTCTGGTAACCAGTGACAGGATTCAAGGGAATGGCATGAAGCTGTGTCAGGGGAGGTTTAGGTTAAATATTAGGAAAAAGTTGTTCACCCAGAGTGTGGTTGGGCACTGGAACAGGCTCTCCAGGGACGTGGTGACAGCATCAAACCTGACAGAGTTCAAGAAACCTTTGGGCAATGCTCTCAGGCACAAATTGTGATTCTTAGGGCTGTTCTGTTCAGGGCGAGGAGTTGGACTTAGGTGATCATAGTGTGTCTCTTCCAACTCAGAATATTCTGTGATTCTGTGATAATAATTCATAATGTTACATGCTAGCACACTGCAAAGGCCGTGTACATCTCTATCTTATCAGAAAAACAGTAAGTGTATCTTTGCAGTATTTTTTTTAAATTCCTACGACTATTTTTTGGGGGATTTTGTTTTGTTATGGATGATAAGCTCAAAACAGAGATGATTGAGAACAACATGGAGGTAATCTGTTTTTACAAGGAACTCTGTCTTCATGAGTACACATTTCTTTTGAAACAAGACCCATAACAGATGCCAGGTGGAATGATTAAAGCAATGGGTAGATTCTCCAAGTCTCCTTCTTAGCTCTCTTAAAGAATTGATGGACACTACGGTATTTCTTCACAGACTCTACCCTGTTTTTCCATCAATACTTTCGCTGCATTCAGTTTAATTATATAATACATTGTCTGTTGTCCAAAATAAAAACTTTAATCAAAATTCAATTCATATTGTAATATCATACTGTCTTAAGCTTTTCCTACACCCTTTATACTCAGAGAAGTGATTTACATGATACTTTTTGTGACGTTATTACTATAAAATTAGGATAAAAATTAAGTTTAACATTTAACAGTAATGATGAAGTTTGAGGTCATTCTGATCAATCATGGAAGCAAGTTCTAAAATCATGGCCCAGCTACTGGTTTTCTGTACTTAAACTTCCCTTTTGAGATTGACAGTTGTAGTGTTAAAGCCATGGGATATCACGACAACACAGCAAGCAAGCGACTTTGTAATTTAGGTCAACCCCATTGAAGGATTTAGAGATTAATTAAGGACAGTTAGAACATTGTGCTTTTTCTTTTTTTATCTTTTCTTTTTTTAAATACTACAATATGAAACATTATGACATCAATCACCCAGAAAAATCCCACATAGGAGTATAATTTAAACTGACTAAGAAATCCTTCAAAAGTTATAAATTCTTCTGTCACACTAGCGGTACCTAATGATTCAAATGAGTGCTGCAACAAAAAAATTAAAGGCATAAATAACAAGTAGTATGCTAAGTCATAACAAGTCATCTCATAGGATCACCAAGACATGTCAGCAGTATATGCTCCATGTGCAGTATATGCCTGCTCTTACTCATTGTGGTGGGTTGACCCCAGCTGGGCACCAGATGCCCACCAAGCTACTCTATCACTCTCCCTTCTCAGCTGGAGAGGGGAGAGAGAATAAGATGGAAAACAATGCATAGGTTGAGATAAGGCAGTTTACTACAGGAAGAGAGAAAGGTTGCACATACAAGAAAAGGAGGAAAAAGAAAAATTTAATTCTCTACTTCCTATCAGCAAGTGATGTCTGGACACTTCCCAGGAAGCAGGGCTTCAGCATGTGTAGTGGTTAATTGAAAAGACAAACATTGTAAATAATAAATGCTCCCCGCATCCACCTCCCTTTTCTTAACTTTTGTATTTGCACAGACATCATATGGTATGGAAAATCCCTTTGGTCAACTGGGGTCAGCTATTCCAGCTGTGTCCCCTCACAAGGTTTTGCTCATCCTCAGCCTACTGTGCAGGGAAGGGGTTGAGGGAGTAATGCTGAAGAGACAGAGCTGATGCTGTGTCAGCACTGCCCAGCAATAACCAAAACACTAGCGTGTTATCAATATCTTTCTACCTACCAGTACTAAGCACAGCAATGTGAGGGCTGCTATTAGGAAACTTAACTCTGTCTCAGCTAGACCAGATATACTAATTTTGAAATCATGTACACATGGAATTTTATAGAAAGATTCTGAACAATATTTGTAGTTGGAAATGAAATCTATTATGTTTGTGTGGTTCAGGTCATACGACTAGCTGCAGACTTCATTTTCAAGGCAAAGACGACACTATGTTCTAGACCCATTTATGAGGAAAAAAAAATCCAGTCCTAAAACAAACGCCTCTGCAGCAAGAATTAGAGCCAATGACTTGTAATATACTCCAGGAAAAGGAAAAAGAAACTCAAGGTTGTTTTAAATCAAAAGAGTATGCTTAAAATCTTTAGCTCCACTGACACAATTTTGTCTCTAGTATTTAAGTCTTTGGTAACTTGATGATACTGTTGTATCATTCAAACAAATGTTACATTCCTTTAAGGACATTTTTTCCAGGGGAAAAAAAAAAAAAAAAAAAAAGAAAAAAGAAAAAAAGCTTTAATGGTTTGGCTTTTATCAAGATCGAGTGAAATTACAGAAACAAACACCATATGGCCAAGAATCTTGAGTGATTTTTGGGAAAAAATGGCATTTCTTCAGGTTGAGTGATAAGTCAAATACCTGGTTAAGCATTTAGAGTTTGGTTGGCTGAAAGAGAAAACAACATTATTGGAGAAAAAAAATCTTTCCCATCACTTTTAATTAACTCAGAACCCTTCATTGAATAGTGTGACTTAGTAGCATGGCTTGAAATTGATAGGAACATAGATGTTTTAAAGTCTGGCTGAGTTTTTGTGATTCAGGTCCACTAATTTATAAGAAAAATTACAGTATTTAGCTTTTATTTATGGGCATTTTAAAAATAGCCAGCCAAATTCTGGTGGTCTGTTGCCTTGCCTCCTATATAAATATGGCAGACCCAGAACGAGTTGCTGAGAAATTTCTGTTATGCATGTCCCTGAGATACTCCTTTTACATGGCACAGGATCAATACAAGCAACCCTAATTTGCTGTTGCAGAGTCCCAGTAGAGGTGATCAGTGGGAGCATGTGAGACTGTCAATGTGTGAAGCCCTCTGAGACACCCTGGATTGCCAAGGTTCTAGGCATCTGGGACTCTCCCTCCACCTCATTTTTGATGCAAGACAATACCATAGTTCTACACCCTGAAAGGGTCAATCATGTACTGATGCTTCCCCAGAATATTCTTCCAGAAAGTTGAAGTTCACGAAATTTCAAAATTCAGAAGTGGAAGTTTTTTGGGCTAATCATAAAATGGTTTGTGTTAGAAGGGACTCTAGAGATTCTCTAGAGAGGACTCACCATGGGCAGGACACCTACTGCTAGACCAAGCTGCTTGGAGCCCTGTCCATCCTGTCCTTGAACTCTTCCAGGGGTAAGACATCCACAATTTCTCTTGGCAACCCATTCCAGTGTCCCACCATCTTCACAGTAAAGAATTTCTCCCTAATAAGCCAACTCTCAGTTGAAAGAAGAAAATGACCCATTCTCCTATCATTACATCACTTTGTAAGAAGTCCCTCTCCAGCCCTCCTGTAGTCCCCTTTAGGTACAGGAAGGTGCTATAAGGTCTCCCTGAACCTTCTCTTCTGCAGGCTAAACAATGACCATGGATGATTTCTATTTCCATGATTATTCTGTCATTTTCTGAACCCATGTAAGTATTAAAATTGGAATTTGGAAATAAAACCGATGTCAATTCTGTTCTGGAGATACAGCCTTGAGAGGAGTTTTCAAATGGCTCCAAACTACTCTCTTGTATGCACCAAGAACCACTAAATTCCCCCAAATATGAAACCATGGCCAGAACAGGAACACATAAGAAACTCAGAATGCTTATTTTCTGAACTAGACTGCAAATCCCTGAGCAGGCTGAATAGGTTTTTGAGCAATATGACCCAGAACACAGAATATGCAGAAATTTGATCTGACATAATCCTTATGCTAAAATTGTTGGTAGTGGTATCAATAGTCAAACAAAAAATATGTATCAAAACACTGTAATGCTTTGCCCTTTTGAGTAGAGAAACACTCAGTAGGCTGAATAATACTGACAGTGACCTGGGATTCCATGGCATTAAAGAAAAGTTTTTTTTCTTCCCACCTGTACCACATGGTGATATGGATGAAAAATTTTCTTGCACAACTCTCTATGGAAGAAAAATGTAACCAGAGAAGCCCACTTTCAAAAATATCTTCATGTGTAACACCTTTTCTGTAATTCAGTTAAAGAAATGTCCTTGCTGTATGGTGTGGTATGTGGTCATGATCATTATTCAGTATATTAGTGCAAGTGCAATAATCCACTCTTTTTACTGAAACTTTATTTACATGGAAAGCTAATATTTTGCTTTTACTAAAGGACTAATTCCTTAGTGACATAGTGCCTCATGTGTGCTCATCAGTGAAACAAAAGAGGAGGATTTTGCTGTTGTCTTTCCCTTCCTCATAAAACACAGGAAGAGTGGAATTCATCCAAACAAATGTGATGTCTACAACGAAGGTTTCCACATCTGAACTCAATCCCTTTTGTAATTGCTGGAAAAAAATAAGCTTTTTCTGTGCATCATCCTAAAATCTAAAGCAGATGACGTGCCTCCTAAACGTGTTTGGGTTTTTTTTTCTCTCCACTTATCAGCCTAGCCTGATAAGATATCTATGATGTAGAAATCTATTATACAAATTGATTCCCACCTAAGATGTGTAAAAGAAGTGAATAATAGTAAAAAGTACACCCAGACCCTTGTTTTCAGTCTCATTTCAACATATAAAGTTCCAGTGTATTGAAGAAGTCAGAAGAAAGCACGAGTTTAAGGTCTATCCACAGAAAACTGGTATCTTCATTTCACCACAAAGTTTCTAATTTCTGCACTGGATTTTGTAGAGTAATTGGTGATATCATCGTACCCTACTTCTTATTTACTCTTGATCACTTGGAATGTCTGAGAGCTAACTGAGATACCAGTTGTCTCATCCCTCTGTTTCATTATTGATCAGACTGAGTAGTAAACATTTGTCTCTCATTCTGCCAATATTACAACAATTACACCATTCTGCACTGTACTCTAGTAGTACAAACCCAAACAAGTATCAGACAACAGTACTGGACAACATTAGGATTGTTTAATCTACTAGATTCTGCATTATGTTGAAATTTGTGGTAATGCTGGACACAATAACAAGCCTGAATAAAGTGATGTTCCACGACTAAACAAATTTCTGTTGTAAGTTCCATTAATTCAGTTAAGGTTAAGATTACTGTATAGAAAGATATGTAGCAATTTTCTTAGTATTTTGGAAGAGCATTCATTATTATGTTACCTATTAGTATACAACTTTTTTTAATCATTAGTTCTAACAGATTTCCTGGGCTAACTTGGGAAATCTTAATTTGTTCATTGATTACCAACTGTGATTTCCCCACCAATTGATTTTTAAGCCAAATAATATTCTAAGATGTTTTACATTTTCATATATGAAGGAGTAATGTGTAGCCTGGCTACTCTTCTCAAGATCAAGGACTTGACTGGAAGATTGAAATTTCTCAAAAAAAATTGCTGATATTTTAGAAAAAAGAGTAAACTCATTTATGCTGATAATTTTAGTTAAGAAAGCATACGAGCAAATTCCGATGCAGTAGTCTAAATTATAAGGACTAGTCTGATAAGTGGAGTATAATTAAATTAAATATTTAACTCTCTCACACATGACTTTCTGTTACTAGTATAATCTTTCAAGAAATATTTTTCTTTCAGCTTAGCTTACCAACGTAGACAAAGAGTACTTTATGACTTTAAAAATGTCCCCAGATGTTTACAGGTACCATACTGAATATTTTTTAAACATGTTTTCTCACATTTTTAAAACTTCCTCTACTGAGAAATAAATTCTCTTTCTTTAGTGTGATTATTTCAAGGACGCCAAACCTAGTTACTACATTCAGTCACAAAAATACTATATTCTTTCTTCATATACATTTTTTGTCTAGTTAATATATTAAATTTTTGAGCACATATTAAATCTGAGACCTCAGATGGATAAGATTCAGTGCTAAATATAAAAATTCTTGTTCATCTCTGTACATATATTTATATTTTCACATTTGTTTCAATTTTCCTTGCTAACTTTAAAATGTTTGAAGTTTGATATTTTATACTCATATGTTGGGAAATGAGTAAAGAAGAAAGTAAGTTCAACTTCCCTTACTGTAATGTTTTAAAGAAAGATTTTCAACTATATTGATGTAAAATATTTTTATATCTTTGTTCTGTTTTATACTTTTGTTCTATATTCTATTTGTATTATAAAACCTTTCATGTGAATCTGATGTGCTTTCTTTCTCTTTTTCCTCTTCCCTCATTACTTTCTGCTTTCCATTGCCCTCCTTTTGTTGTTTGTTGCCTCAGTTCATCTACATCAGAACAGCTCTATTGAAAATTTGACCTGTTATGGGTACTGGTGTCTATCTTTGGAAAGTATGCCTTAAGGCACAACTGGGCCATTGCTAAGTAGTCCTGCATATAATTACATATATAATTAAATTTAAAAACCACATAAAAATAGTTTGATTATATATTAATAATTAAATTAAATATATTAACTCTGAATTTTTTTTGTCAAAACAAAGTTTGACTTAACAGAATTAACTACAAATATCTAAATAATTGGTGTTTAACTTTTCTACCACAATATCAGGGAAATTGATGTTGGTCAAAGCTCATGGCTGTCATGAAGGTTTAGTAAGTTCTTTAAACCTCAGATGTGAAGCATCCAGAGCCTACTCTGTAGAATGCTTCAGCTGTTTAGATAATACTAGACAATCATAAAGTCTAATAAACCTCACATGGAACAGGTTGTTATGCCCTGGTCCACCTGGTGGGGTTAGGAGAAGGTTGTTTGATTCATTCTGGGTGGTGTGTGGGAGAAAAAACAAAATTCTCAGGAAGTTCAATGACAAACTTTTACTTGCACACTTTGGAGCATTTAGGTAGAATAAAGTACTAGGAAAATTTTAAAACAATATTCAGGCAAAGTAAGGCACTTCACAAACTTTAACTTAGAAAAATTGAACTTAGACAATTTTAATTATCCAGACACAACAAGGGACTTGCTAAGGCATTGACTTAAATTTTTTTAGTCTGGCTTAGAATATGTTTTGAGAGGAAGAATTTATGAGAAGAAACAGAAAGAGAGAGGAAAAAAAAGGATCAGAGTAGAAAGATATTATCCTCCGTGGATCCAGCGATGAGAGTTGATTGCTGCAATTTAGATGTCAGTTGCAGTCTTGATCTCTCAGGGGTGGGGGAGGCCCATGAAGCACAAAGTTCAATGGGTTAATATACACTTGGGCTTGGTGGGAACACTGAGGTATCTCCCCTTGGTGGGGGACTTTTACACTTTCTGTTGCAACTCTGTGGATCATACACAGTCCTCTGGTGGAAGGTCTCAGAAGTGATTCTGGAGGTGCTTCTAGTGTCTTTGGTCATTTACGACACCTTCTAAGACCTGATACTTGCCTCTAGGCAGCATAGTTGAGCCAATTATACCCTATCAGAAGGGATGAATACCTTCAGGCCTAGGTGTCATTGTCTCTCCCCCCACAACAGAGGCAGGGGGGGTTTTACAACTGAGCCAGTTATACCCCATGGATAATGTGAATGTCCTGATAGTGTACCCATGGGAGAGTTTTACAACCAGTAAGGAGGACATTGGCATGATAAAAAGCACTATCCCACTTCACAGGATCTGCTTCTTATTGGCCTCTTCCTTTATCTGGCTCAAAACACAGCTTTTTGCTAAAAGAAGGTTGATTTGTCGTGGTCATCTCTGGTGCTCACACCCTCTTGCAGCTGGGCTGTTACCTTGCACATCATCAGCAATGCACTCACTGCTTTTGCAAATGGCTGATTATTTAAACCATTAACCATTACATTTTGGGCACAGATTATATTTAAATATGGAAAGTCTGTCTAAATCAGTATCTTCACTTAACAGGAAACAAGAAGACATTTTAATTCCTTGGAAAGTTTCCTTTAAAAAAATCTCAGATTTAGTGCTAAATATTGTAAGACTGTCTGAAATCCTTGGAATAATAAATTAGTTGCACATTCTGACTCCACCCCTCACTTCCTCTCTACCCCATAGATACTTCCTTTCGGCTGACTGTGATTTTGGACACTAACAAAAGATATTAACTCAGAACTCTGCTCATCACAGACTGTTTGCAGAGTAAAGTATACCCTTATTTTATGCAGAACTAAGTAAGGAAAAAGACTGTGCATAGCAGTGGTTTTGGATTTAAAGAAGATTATGTTTCACGTTCTCAGTTCTAAGGAAAAATACTGCCATAGGTGACACAATATTACAGCTTTTTCTGTAATTTTTAGTGATTCCCCTTTTAAAAACCTTATCAACCGTGGCTCTCAGGCACATTTTTATTTCACTAGAATCATTATAGCTCTATGCATCAATAGTGCTTTTATTTTCTATTCGTGTACTATTTCTATAATACACATAAAATTCCAAGTAGAAATATAAAACACCTATTGGCAGTTTAACAATAGTGAAGGTGCACATTTATGAATAGATATTTTTCCTGACAATCTAGGCTTCAGTTGTAGCCCTCAAGATGAAAAAGCACAGAATTGCAGCTGTTGCCAGAGCAGAATAGGAAAAAAAATGGCCAGTAGTTTGGATTCCTGATCCAGATGTTAGCTTCTCTTTTGTCTTAGAAAAGATGAAACATGGAACTAAACCCTTTTCTAGTAACATTCTTGGTTCAGTCTTGCTTGTATAGACACTGATGAGGTCACCTCTCAGTCATCTCTTCTCAAGGCTGAGCAGGTGCCAGCCTTTCCTTGTAAGATAAATGCTCCAGTCCCTTAATCATTTTTGTTGACTTAATAATTTAAACCAGAGCTATGGGTCATGATGAATCCTAGGAAAAGGAGATTCACAGGAAGAAGGAGAGTGATTTCCAAGATTGGTTTCTGTATCTTGTGACCCAAGAGGTGGCAGTTCCTCCTTCACTTTGTAAATTGGGAGCTCTGAAGGCAAAAATATTGTTAATACAGCCAAATAACAATGCAGCCTGTCCTCAGAAAAAAAATTATTCTGCTCCAATGAGTCGGTATAGATTTTAAATGTTTTCATGGACAAATAGTTCTACGCAATTGCCCAGTGTACTTTTTAATAAAATCAGCCTAATGTAAAAAAATAAGCAAGTGAAAGGAAGTGACTTAGACACAAATTTGATAGAATGCTGTGTACTGTTCTGGTATTCTTTAAAGGGGATTTTGCACAAGTTCAGTATTATGTGGTAAGAAGTTATTATTTGTTTGTTTTCAAAGTTAGAAAGTGGGCAGAACAATTATTTTATATAATCAAGCCCTCTGTTGTTAGGGTGTCTCTTGTACAGAAATCTGTACAGTAAATTCTGCTTATTATTAAATATT
This sequence comes from Empidonax traillii, assembly GCF_003031625.1. NCBI lineage: Eukaryota > Metazoa > Chordata > Aves > Passeriformes > Tyrannidae > Empidonax > Empidonax traillii. The sequence goes on from NW_020955445.1 coordinate 1,073,983, forward strand.
AATCTTAATATTGCACCCAGTATAGTGCTGACTGTGCCATCAAAACCTGATAAAAAGGGAGGAGGAAAAAAAGGAATTATGGCAAGTAGTAAAAGTCAAAAAAGATAAATTTGCATAGTTTTCATTTAGGTGGGGTGGCTGGATATTGCTTCTGTTTGCTGAAGCAGATTAGTACATAAATTGTCTGACTTCTGCATAACATCAGAGTTTTAAAATCATATAGTATTTTAAAGATTTGTAACTTCTGGGCAGTCTTTTTCTGCAAATACATTAATGTGTCTGACCTTCCGCTTCTGCACATTAATGCACTGTTAATTAAGGCAGTATTGCACTTTATGCAGAGATCCTTTTCAAATCCATTTAAATAAAATTACATTTTTAACAGCATTAACTTGAAGGTCAATACTTTTTCTTTGGCATAAACTTTTAAATCCTTAATAATGGGATGTCAGCTTGCAGAGTAGGGAGGGGCAGCAAAAAAAGCTATTTGCAAATAGTACCATTTCCATTCCAAAATGTGTTACCTTTATAAGCTGCATAATATAGCTCATTTTTTATCCTTAACAATACTGTTCTGTAGAACCTGCTGAAATCTATTACTGCCATGTGCCTGTGGGTGACTCAGTGCCAGGTTTTGTGTGAAAAGAGGTGTCAGATATGACACCTGCTTCTGAGAAATTAAATATTATCACAGTTTAGGGAGCATAACCCAGAAGATTATCTGCTTGCTCCCATAACCTGTTGGCATTCCTTTCTGTGGTTTTCCATTACCACCTCATAAAGCCTCTGAGCTTTCCACAGAAGAGAAGGATTTGTTTTTCTTTAATTTTTAGATGTCTCATGAACAACTAGTCTAGTTGTGAATCTGTGGTCCAGAGTAATTTAAGCTTATTTACTGAGACAACAAAGCCACTCAGAGTAATTTGAAAGGTAGTGCATTTGAGCAAATCTTTCGTTTTCATACTGTTATTCCAAGGACAGTGTACTGTCTTCCCTTTTCCAAGAACACTATTTCATTTTGAGCCATCCAAGCTATTATCATAACATCTTAAAGGTTCGTGTTCCTGAAACAGAAAAATACAGTGGTCACTGCACAAACAATGCCTCTTTTGATTATTGCTATAGAAACAAAACCATACCAAACCTTTATGTGTGCATACCTGTAGACACAGGTATGTGCGTATGCTTTCAAAGGGAAAGGACTCTCATTTGTAGAACTGACAATTCTTAGATTTTTGTGAAAAAAAACCTCCAGGAAATTATGAACAAGATCCTGCTGAGGAGACAAATCAAGAAATAACCATGTGTATATTTCAGAAATAAAGTAGAATTTCACAGAGTTGTGCAATCCTTTTATGGTGAATGCTATTTTTGATAGCATAAGCTAATACCCAGGACAGCAAACAAAATGGGTCTGACAGTGCAATTGATTTTTAGTCTTGTTATTGGTTGGTGGTTTTTGGTTTGATTTTGTTTGGGTTTTTTTTAGTGCTAGGTTGGAGAAAGGAAGGAGAGGGTCACTAAAAAGGAAGAGAAATGTCATTTTAACAAAGATAGTGATGATATCTCCTATGTGTATATGTGATTTTTAGCACAAGCACCAGCTCACTATTTTGAGGGAGCTCACTATTTTGCCTGAATATAACCCTGACCCTGTTTTGACCAGCTTCAGAGATGTAAGGTTAAACATAGGAAGTAATATTTTCCCAACACACATTTCTATATCTAGACAGCTTTTCTACATTGCCATGGCAAAACAGGGCTTGTTTACAGGGGGAGTTTGTCTAAGCATAGGACATGCTGTCAGAATAAAATAGTCTGTGAAATGAGACCTGACAAAAGGTTTTATGATCACCTGGAGTGCATCAGTGATTCTAAAGATATTACCTGAAGAAGGAACTTCAGAAGATGGACATAAAGAAACTGAAGTTTTAATAGCTAGAATAATTCAAGACACAGTCCCAACCCTTTCTGGAAACACTACATCCAGGTGCAGAAATGAATGATGTAAGATCATGGAGAAGGCAAAAGAAAGCCACCCCCCACCCCCCCGATTTGATAAAAGAGAGGTGACTGAGTGTTTAAAATAAAAATTCTGTTTTGCAGTCAGAGCCTAAAGGTGAGGCAGGACTCAGAGACAATCCTTTAGGTCAAGGTCCTGCCAATAGGATAAAATGTGAAAAGGACATGGAAATGGCAACTTTCAACGTCAACAGAAATAGAGAGTAAGCTTTTAATTGACTTTATGTAGAAGTGTTTGAAATGGTACAGGGTTGGGACCTGGCAGCTGGTGGACAGAAACGTTTTGGGCACATATGCATGGTAAATAAGTAAATAAGAGGAGCTATAGCTATAGAATGGGAGGGCAGGATGGAAACAAAGGGATGAATTCAGCAGAACAGTGCATGAGAGAGTTATTACATGTGCCTGAAGGAAATTTTTTGTCTTAGGGATATTGACCACAGTGCCTTATTACTGCTGTGTTATGACCTAACTTTAGGCAGCCAAGTTCAAAAGTCTTGGACTCTGCATTTACAATCATAAGTCAGGAGTAAAATTCAGAAAACTTTAAAAATTATTGCACTAAGGTCAGGATCCATCCCAATAAACATATTTTCTAATTGATTCTGACACTAAGAAGGGAATCCTTAAGACCACCCAACACTTCCATAGTGCTGGAGATGGGTATTATTAAAAGGAGATATCAACCTCTGATGTCTCATCAGGAGGCATGTGGTGTTGATAGTTTCTTCTTTCCTCTCACTCCAGGATTCACTTGGGGTAATTTTTAAGCATTTGGCAACATGCTTTTACAGCCTTTTCTTCATCCATCTGCAGCTGCATGTTGCATCCAGTATTTACTATATGTAGTAACTTTTATGTAATAGAAGGGGTTTTTTTTGTTGCCTGTAAAATCTATTTTGTCCAGCTTCAAATATGCATTTCTTCCACTGACTGTTGTTGAGTTGTTTATAAGCATGTGGTCTCCTGAATCAAGTTTATACTCCATCTTTTACCACTCCATTCCTGCAGTCCTCTATGCCACATATATCCTGTGGCCTCACTTCTCAAAGCTTCTGCTATCATACTGAAGCTTCTGCTATGTCCACATTACTTGCTACTTCTTTATGTTAGAGGTGACAACATACAAAGATAAAGAGAACAAAACCAAATTCACAATAGACACCTGACCAAGGAGAAAAAAAATGGTGTTGGAGATAAACCAAGCAAAACAAAGCTGTAGACAAGTCAAGAAAAGCTCAGTAAGAGTGGACCTGACAGATTTGTACGAAGGCCTTGCAAACTCTCTACAGAGCTTATTGCCTGTTACTAGGAATGGCAAGGTCTTATAAGAGATCAACACAGTTATGAAGTTAAGTGGAAAGAAAGTTGAATTTATTCCTGTTAGAATTTCTTAGAGCTTTCTACTTCTGGAATCTAAAGCTTTTCCAGTTGCAACACTGAAAAAGGAGAAATACTCACTAATTGAGACTTATTTCTGAACTTGATCTAGTTTGTAGTATTATATTAGAAAGCAGCTTCTCAGATCTTTTGTCGAGATCTATAAAGGACACAAACTCTTCTCATTACCCTTAACAGAAATACGTTGTTTCCTCTTAGATATCTTTTTTGTCTGTTTTCCATACATGCATATTTTGTTTCCACAAAATACCCAGGGTAACACAAGAATTGAACATTTCATATCAATTGGATATTGACACCATTTATTGTGAGATTGCTTCTTTCTGCTGTGTTAGGTGCCAGCACAATCTATGTCTTTCTCTGCTTCTCTCACCAAAGATCAGGTATTTCACAGCTCTGATTTATTTCAGTTTGGACTGTCACCATCAGGGAAGGGTACTAAACACTCCTGTATTTGATGTCTTCAGATTCTTTGGATTTTATGCTGAAATAATGATTTTAGCCTATGGGTTGGAAAATGTAAAGTAACCATCTATTTTCCACTTATTCCTAATGCACAATGTTCCTGAAAACAGATGTTGTTCACTATTTTTCTCTGGAGTTAATGATCTTTCTTCTAGTTCTTTCCCACAACTCACTCTGGATTTCAAAAAACTTTGAAGTTGCTGCTTCACCCACTCAGAGCTTCAAGCATTACAAAATGCTAATGCTGTAACACAGTGCTAATGTTTATAGTGGAGCTGATAACAAATTGTTTTTCTCCTTAAAAGAAATTTCAGAAAGAAAATCTTATGCTCTCTACATTCACCATTTCTTTGCTTGGTTCGATAGCTGGGTTTTTCAGATAAGTAATTCTTTACATCAGTAATTTCCCTGAGTATAATTGGAAGAGATATTTTTCTAAGGTGAATGTTGATTTGAATAAGACTATCTTTTTAACTGGAAGATATTCACAGTAAAATTTCTACAACATCCAGTTAATATGCTTTTGCTGCTTTTATTTATGCCACAGTATCTGTGTTCTTTTAGTGTTGCAAGGTTCAGGCAGGGGAGATCTACAGAGGTGGCTTCTGTGAGAAACTGCCAGAAAATTCCCTCATGGACAACAGACCCAATGCCAGCCAGCATTATGACAGTGTAGGGGACCCACACTAGAGCAGTGTGTTCCTGAAGGACTGCACTTTGTCGAAGGGACCCATGCTGCAGCCTGTGCAAAAAATTCGGGTTGAAGTCTGTGGAGGACAGTATCCCATAGGAGGGACCCCATGCTGTAGCAGGGGAAGAGTGTGAGAATTCCCCTTGAGGAGGCAAGAGTGCAAGTTGTGCTTGCAAAATCATATCATAGACATGGAGTCAAAATTATCATATCATAGAATAGATTGGGTTGGAAAAGACCTCCAAGATCATCAAGTCCAACCCCTGATCCAACTCCAATTACTATATCATGGCACTAAGGGCCTCTGAGCCTAAAGGAATACAGTTGGCTTGTTGCATCAAAGTCCAAACCAATCAGGGACTACACCTCATCTGGGCAGAAAAAACGTGTGATGAACTAACCACAGACCACATTTTCTGTTGCCCTGCACTGTTGAGCATGAAGGAGGTAGAGAAAATTGTGAGTGAAGCTGAGTTCATAAAGAAGGGAGGGTTGCGGGCAAGGTGTCTTCTAAGATTTGGTTTTACTTCCCATTACCCTACTCTGAACTGATTGATAATAAATTAAACTAATTTCCCTAAGTCAAGTCTGTTTTGCCTGTGACAGTAATATTGCTGAGTGATCTCTCCCTGTCCTATCTTTACCCAGGAGCCCTTGGTTGTATTCTCTCTCCCCTGTTTGTCTGATGAGATGAGGTATAGAGTAGCTTTGATGGGCACCTGATGTCCAGCTGGGGTCAACACACCACAGTATGACACATTCCATCAAATTTGTAAGAATCTGAACCATCATCCACAGGGCAACTTCTGAGGGCATTTTTATCTTTATTCTTCTCTGATACTCTTCCCACCCGCAGACCCTATCATTAAGCCACAAGAGACACCTCATTTCTAATACAAGCAGGAATACTTTATTTTATTTTTATCTCTGGCTATATTACCAGAAGGTCAAGTATGGTATTTTCATTTTCCTGAGTAAAATGTGTAATGGCAAAACTGAATTGTTACTGACAAAGTTGTGTTCATTCTCTACTTAAATGAATTGGATAAGAGGAAACTTACATACAAAACCATTAACCAATCAAAAAGCCAATATTTTATTTCAGATTCCAAAAGAATAATGACTGCAAACTTCCTTGAGTTTACTGGGTCATAACTAACCATGAGGTGACCCAAAATCTGTACAATGTTTTTAATTTCGATTTGCTATGTTTAACATACCAAAATCATAGATGAGTGCACCTTGGAAACCTGCACCATTAAATAGCCTTTAACATAAAGCTTCAACATTCATGTAAAAAGATACAGCTTTAGAGCCATCTTCTACTTAACGTGTCTGCAGGTAGTGTAAATTCAAGCAGTATATTATGTGGAGTTTTGGTGAGATGGAAAAATATAATAGTACAATACACTTTTGCCTATAGCTTAAAATAACCTATTATGTAGCAAAGACTATATGATAAGAGATTTAGTTTCCAAATGTGTAAGTGTAAAAAAGAAAAAAAATTAAGTCCTAATTTGTTTGGGTTTTCTCACAAAACTCTTGTTTGAGATTAGTTATTTTTTGTCTGAGTTTTGTTTTGGAATAAAAAAGTAGGGATGTAGACAACTTTAGCAAGTGAATCTCTTGATTCTTAGGCTAGACTAAAGGTTTCAAAATCCCTGAATAATTAACAGGTATTTGCAGCAAGTAGCTCTACAAGTAGTTGATTCACTAAAGGAGGTTTACTCAGCCTTAATAAAGGCAGGGACCTTGGAGGGTGATTGCAAGTCAAGTAGAACATTGAAACAAGAGCAGAAATGGAAACAGCAGACCAAAGTTGATTGCCATCCCCTCCTGAACTTCGCAGGAGAGAGAGCCCTGCGCTTGGTTCTGCCTGTCCAAGTGTCATTCCTGCTGTAAGTACCTCATCAAAATACTTATAACTGTATTACTGTGTGGAAAGAAACTGCTCCATTATAACTGGTGGTAAAGCCCAAGATACTACATGAATGTTAATTAGTCGTATGTTTCAACAATGTTTCTTCCCATCTAAATTACTGAAGTGGTCTATGAGTCTATTCAATTCCCAAGCTCAGGTTTTAAATCCAATACTCAGGCTGTGTTGATTCAGTTGTTTCATGTGACGCTGCTCAAGATTATACTTAGGAAGAACTATGTGTGGTGTAAACAAATCTGTAATGTATGTCTGTGTCTCCTCATTTCCCTCATAGAAAGGAAATACCCTGTTCTTTGTGCTCAGGGCATTCTGGCCGTTTCAAAATCCTGACTGTAATTTACTTTGTCTGATCTTTGAAAGGCTTATTTGGTTCACACCACTTGGCAAAATGTCCTTACAAGGCACTGTGGAGAATTTCACCTCCATCAGCAACTTGTGGCTTACCAAATTTTTAGAAATATGGTGGCCCTGAGAATGTCTTCTTATTTACATTCCCTTATGCAGTAGGTGATAAACTATGAGTTAAATGAAATCAAACAGCCTCTCCATTTTTCTGTCCATTATCATCTATAAGGAAAGAGGAAAACACAGTTAAGGAAAACAAAGCAATGAGCAATTTACTTGATTAACTTGTTAGACAATTAGAAGAAATGGCTCGTTAGCTATACTTAATGTCTTGATAAAGGTAGGGTTCCAAGACATCTCTTCTGTGAAAGAACTACAGTTATTAAAAAAAATATTAATCCTGAGATATTTCTAATATCATGCATATACAGAAGTAATAAAGCTATAAAAGAAAATGGTATGAAGACAAGACCTTGACCCAAATTCATCCCTGGGGTAGTTTCAACTATTAGAGAGGAGTCATGATAGGAATAAGGCTGACCCCGTTGTTTTAAATGTCAGGGATTTTTCAATGCAGTAGAAAAAATGTAGTGATATTACAGATGTTATTTAAATAAGGTTGTGATTCAAAAGAATGTGAACATATGCTTAAGCATTCAGTCAATGTGATGGAGCTCAAGATCCTGAACGGAGTAAGGACTTCAATGACTATCTGGCAGTTTATTGAGGTTCTACCCAGTAGACTGTGGGTATATCAGACAAGGAAATGGTTATCCAAGCTTGTTTGAGAGCGAATTAAAAATAAAGTAATTCTGAAATAAATTGTAACAGGGAGGGTTCTATGTTATAGACACAATCCCAAAGAAGATACTATTTAAAGTGCTTTTTGTATTTTCTCTTTGGCTGATCTTGCATGTAGGCAGGATAAGAGGGTTCCAGGAAGCTTCAGAGATGGAAAGATTCTAGTAGGGACTGACAAAGCGGAAAGTGTAAAACAGGGACTGTCCTGAGGGACATACTGGAGACTGCAAGGCACAACAATTCAGAGGCAACTTTTATTTCATTGTTTGATGGGGAAAAACTTAGAGTAAGGAAGAGGATGGCTCAGGCATTTAGCTCTCAAGTTCTCTGCCCAAGTGTAGATCTCTTGTAGATCTTTTGACTGGACGTACTGGTTGTATTCTGCTGGATATTCACTTAGTTCTGATGAGCATATCTGAGTATAAATTGTGTTTTGCTTTGTGTCTTCCCTGCCGTGTGGCAGAAGCAATCACCCAGCAGCAGAGGCTGGCGCACTGAGGAAAAGTGAGCTTTGGTGCCCATCACTTCCCAGGGCTGGCTGCTCTAATGCTGGGTAGCCCACAGAAGCCTGTTTAATCTATCTTTTGTTTGAGGATTTATGGGTTGGCAAACATGACTGCCTCCCCCTCTGGTTACAGCAGAAGGTGATTCCCACTTGAATGCATCATCCTCTTGCTGGAAAAATATTTCATTTTGCTTCTGTAACCTTTTCCTTTCTTTTTTTTTTTTTTTTAAATTATTTTAATTTTCTACTGCATCTGTACCTTGCTGATGTCACAAGCTTCATACTTACTATCTCTCATACACCCTATTTCAGCCCTCAGGCTGAAGAAATACACTCCCAGGACAGAGACAATTCCATAGTCACTAAACATACCTCTTAAAGGCCTACAATTCATGGAAGAGGTTGCATTTGAAAAGTACATACATAGGCTGAAAAAAAAATTCTAAAGATTTTTTCCAGGAACAGAATTTTAGAAGCAGATGTAAGAAATTTTCATACATATGCAGCTGGAAAATAAGCTGTGTGTTTTATCCTAACCCCTGGTAGGCATTGGACAACTTAATCCTCCAATTATCAGAGTTTTTCTCCCTTATAATTACCAACACTTACTGCATTGAGGTTCAGTGTTGTCAGAGGAGCTACATAGGGAAAAAACTGCACAAATATCTATCCATCCAGAGGAAAGGTTTTATCCTGTGAGGCAATGCAGACCATGGAGTCCAGAGCAAAGTGTAGGATGGGCAGATAAAATGTCTTGGAGCTGATGAGATCTACTGGTATAATTCATTTCTGGACCAAACTGAACATATCAGGAATCTAACTAAGTATAGGTGAGAGTTTTTCAGTATAAAGCTTGTTAGAGATTACTCGTTTTAGAAGTACACATGCAAAATTCTGTTACTTGTTTCCCATTTGACAAGGCCATACCAGAAATAGGATTTTCTATTTATTCTATAAGAAAGACATTTCAAATAATGAAGAAAGACTAGCAGAATTTCTGATTTTGATGATCTATTTATGACAAATTGCTCAATTGGAACCTGTAAAAACACCATTAAGATGGACAGAGGAGCTGTACAGTTATGTTCAAAAATAAAGTCCTATCTCCTATAACAAGAGATAATAATCTGCTGTTCAGAAATACAAACAAATCCATAACCCAACCAAAGTGAAACCCACAGTCACTGCTATAGAGAAAAAAGAATGACAGAAGCCTCTGTCTATGAATGTCTGTCAGCTTGAGGTTGAAGATGTGTAAAAAATGCTGCCCAGGCACAGCAGGCATGTCAGAAGTGACCATTAAAAAGATCTCAGATAATGAAGTATCCTCTTTCCCTTGACAGAGATGATGAACATGAACAAATGACCTGGCTGATATTACTCAGTCTGGAAGAGTTCAGATCTGCCTGCTGAGCTATTGCTTGTTAGTGGATGTCATGCAGTAAAACAGGATCAAAATACATCAGCCCTGTTCATCATAGGGTTTTACTGAGAGCATTTAAAATGTATTTGCCTCTAAATGCACCAGATACTTCCATTTTAACAGTTTATATGCTGCTCTTTTTATAAGTATGGAATACCCTATTGATCATACTTATTTTATGACATACTAAAAGTTGTAACAGACATATGGAGTTACTTCTAACCAAGAAGTGGGGTACTCTGGCAACCCCACATACTGAAAAAAAAGATGTTTTTAAGTATTTCAATAAAACTCCTATTCACTCTTCTCTTCAGCAAAAGCCTTCAGCATTTTGTTTTGCTAAAACATAAAACACATAATTTCAGGGAATGATAGAAAAAAAAATGGGAAAAAATTTGATGTCAAATGGGAAAGCTTGTGAATTTATGTTTAAAATTTCCCATCTGAAATTCTATTTAGTCATCTTTTGTTCATTCTGGAAAGAACTACATAAAATATGTTGCCTTTATTTGCCTTTCTGCTGAAAAAATTAAACACTTGCATTATAGAATGAAAAGGAAAAAGTACAATTCAGTTTCATTTCATAGAGAAAGTCAAAGATTTAAATCTATGGACTGTCTCTTAAATAGGTCTCATGTTTAAAATATGTCTCTTGCATATTTCGAACACAATTTATGTGTCAATATACTATTCCCCAAAACAGATAGAATACCATTCTGCAGATAGAAATGGCTGGTGGTAGAAATGTCCAATAAATATCTAGAAACTGAAAATAGCAGGACCATTTTTTATGTATAATGCAGTACATTTTATGAGGGAAAGTTTTTGTAACATATACAGAATTACACACTATTTGCCCCTTAGTGTTAATGGAAGCTGTTCATATCATTCCCTGCATGTTACACTGAAAATAGTTTGGTCTCCCAGGTCGAACAGTTAAAAAAATGTTGATATTACAGACTTTCAACTGATTTAGAACACCAGAGAGATAAATGGACTTTTAACACACAGGCATTGCAAGTCACACTGGACGCCTGATCCTAAAACCCTCTGAAGTCTGTGGGAAGATTTCCATTGCTTTAAATGGGCTTCAGGTGAGGCCTCCAGGGGTTCACCTGGCAAAGCCACAGTTAAAACATCTGACAATGTTTGCATTACAAGCGTCCGCTTTCATAGGGCTATAATCTCAGTCATAAATATTCTTGCCATATTTTGTAGACCAGTTTTCAAAAGTGGGTTTGATAGTTAATTAATTATTATCTGCACCAGTTGCATTCTTTTAATAGGAATGCACACATGGCTCCATAGAGACTATTTATTCAGGTGTATATATATATATATGTATGTGTATGAGTGTTTGCCTAGTGACTGCAAAAAGACATTCTGCACAACTCACCACAGCTTGAAGATGTTTGTCACCACATTAGCCTTGGAGCCTCTCCCCATTTTTTTGTTACATGAACACATTGACCACCCCTGCACGGCAATACCCTTCCATTTCAGCTCTCCTCTGTTCTTGAGACATGGGAAGACACCTAAAGATATCTATGTTCAATTGTGCATCAGTACCTACCTATGGGTGAGCACCTCAAGCACCTACTATAGGCAAAGGAGATCAAGTCAGTGGAGTCCCTCACACCTAGAGTGATCTGCCTAAGCCTGATACCAAATAGCAAACTGCTCCCAAGTCTTCACAAATGTACTGGCTAGATCTTCACTGGTTATAATGGGGAAGCAGATTGGATCTTAGATGATCACCAAAGCTGTGTTATCCCTTCCCTCCTCAGCTGGGCAGGGTAGAGAAAATATAAGAAAGGGCTGGTGAGTTGAGATAATGGCAGGGAGAGACCACTCCCCAGTTACTGTTGGGGGCAAAGCAGGCTCGACCCAGGGAAATTGCTTTAATTTTTTACCAAGAAAATCAGACTAAGACAATGAGAAATAAAAAAAAAAAATTAAAACACCTCAACCCCACCCCTCCCGTCTTCCCAGGATCAACTTCACTCCCAGTTTTCTCTACTTCCTCCCCTCAGTGGTGCAGCATGATGGGGAACAGGGATTGCAGTGAGTTCCTCACATTATGTCTCCTTTCTCCTCAGCAGGAGGACTCCTCACACTTTTCCCCTGCTCCAGTGTGGGGTCTTTTTCAGGCAGCAGGTAGATCTCTGCTCCACTGTGGACCTCCATCGACTGCAGGGGCAGAGCTGCTTCACCATGGTCTGCACCATGGGCTGCAGGATGCTGCTTTGGCACCTGGAGCATCTCCATTTACCTCGATGTCAGGAGAGTTGTTGCTCTCATGTATTCTCACTCCTTTCTCCCAGCTGCAGATGCCGATTTCCCCTCTGCCCTTCTTGAATCTGTTACTCCAGAGGTGCTATCACCATCACTGATGGTCAGCCTTCGTCAGCAGCAGGTTCATCTTGGAGCTGTTTTGCACTGTCTTTGTCCAACATGGGGGAAGCTTCTTGCAGCTTCTTACAGAAGTCACCCCTTGAAGCTTCCCACCCTGCTCCCCCACCAAAAAAAAACCCTACCTTGCCATGCAAAAACAATACACTCTAATGGGATCATAGAAAATTAGTTCACAATATTAATTTATGTGTCTTAATCCTGAATGAACTTCCAGCTGTGATGTTTGCATCTGTAGCCAGAAAAGTGGCTGGAGCTATTAATGTTTATTTTAAAGAGGCATAAAAAGCTGGAAAACAGTGCAGTGAATAATTTTTTACCTTCTTCTCCACTGCCCCTATTTTTGTGAATTTATGCTGTCCCATCCTCTCCATTTTACAATGACCTTTTCTAGGGAGCACTGATGTGTTGTTATTGCTTCAGTCCTGACTTCCATTTCATAAAGCAACTGATTTGGATAATGGAGTCCAAAACCTCACAATCCTCCAGACTCAGAGCAAGAGCAGCAGTACCTTGCCTCTGAGGGGATGCTTGGGTCTCAGAGGGAGGGGAAGCATTGTTCAATTTCTACTCAGCAACCTGTGCCATCTGCTAATGTAAACTGCCCCTGTAAACTGCGGTGGGCATCTGGGAGCAATGGCTGACTGCTGAATGGTGAATAGCTGCCACAGAGTATTCTGTCCCTCATGGGTAGACCAGGACAAGTATGCTGTTGGGAAGCATTGGGTCACCTTAGCTGTCCACAGTGGCCCAGAATCACTTGGCAGATTGAGTGCTCAAGAAGTGGTGAGATGTCCACGTGTCAGCCTGAGTAGCTCAGCATCTGAGAGCAAGTAGCAGTCTGTCATAGTGAACGTCTGGTAGATTCACGTCAGATACAAGCCAGCAGCTCTGGCACACTGACATCATCCTATCCCTCTAGTCAGAGCTTGTCCCACATAAAGAAGGGCCTGGGAACCCTTCTCTAGAACTGGAGTGCCAGGATGAGCTGAAGGGGAAATGCATCAAATTAAGCCTGGCTATGAGAACCTACACATCCCAGGAGATAGGGTTATTGTTAAAACAGACATATCTTTGGACAATAATGCAGCCCTAATTTTTTCCCTCAGTTGATCAAGAATGGATGACTTGCATTTCTTTGTCACATTTTGTTATGACAACTAACCTTCCAAAATGCCTTGGCATCAGCTGTTTTATTTGACCTCTGTTTCAGTGGTATGTTGACTTGCTCTATTCTTTATCAAGTATCAGTACCCATAAGAACATTTTCCAGATACATCCATCAAGCTCCTTTTCTCTTTCATGTCTCACTAACTCTGTCCCTGGGATAAAACTACCTTGTTCTCTCCTCAGTCAATTCTGGGAATACACATTAGCACAAAATTGCATGACCTGTACTTTTGTCACCTACCTGGTTAAATGAGGTAGGGTTAGTTTAATTGCAAATCTTTGAGGGAAGAGCCTTGAAGCACACATCTTGTACTGTGTAAGTTCTCAAGGTTTTAAGCTCTTTATAGCCTTTCAGTGAGGCCTGTAACAATGACTTTGAATTGACTGACAGTAATATGAGCTGTACAGCAAAATTAAAAGTGTTTCACAAGTGTTTTCTTGCTTTACTTGAAAGCTGATTGTTCGGTAAAATGTAAATATATAATATAAACAAAGTTTAAATCTTAGATACATATAACAAGTAAAATCTGTAAAGCTGAGTTTTAAAAGGCCAGGTTTCCCTTCTGAAAACTAGGCTCAAAGTTGCAGAAAGCAAGGTTTGGGTTATTGTTTTGTTTTACTTTGGTTTTGGCCTTAGGAAAAAAATTACTTCAATGATCATTCTCTACACAAAATCAGGGGCAGAAAGCACACTTAAAGGATTTCAGGGACCTCATTGTTTAATGCAATAGATGATATTGTACTCTGCGTGATTAAACAAAAACAACCCTAAGCATCTTTAGTGCTTATATAGAGCAATCTATTCTGCATCAGCCAATGATTTAATCAACTGTGACTATACCCAGACAGTAAACATATGTTATTTCTCCCTCAAGAAGCAGTAGATCTACCCTTGTTTGTTGATTCAAGCATGGTGTACGCTTACACGTAGCCATGTCACCCATGCTTTTAAATACAGAGATCTATTTGCTTGCAGAGAGAACTGCATATACTATCAGGGTAGAGAAGAGACCTGAAGAAGCAAGGCGGCAATTATCCACCTGAGAATGGGAATTATTTGCCAGCCTGTAATTATACTATTAGATTTTTACAAGAACACTTTTGGCAAGAAACTAGCGCCTTGTTTTGCTCCCAGAAGCATAGGCTGCTGAAAACTACACCATGGAGCAATACTGATGCTGTAACATCATTTTCTGGGAAGTCACTTGCTTGAGGGCATGTTTCACAGCATGGCACTACAAAGCAGTGGTTACTCTTGGTAATATGAGTATTACATAGAAATACACTCAGCATGCAACAAACTAACCACAAAGAAGATAGACAGGTTCTTTCTCATTCGGTATCTCTCAGTTTTTCTTTCTTAGTGTTTCTTCAGTTCACTGAGGTGCTTTATGCTCTCTTTATTGCACAATTCGTATTCCTTTCCCACCCTCTTCTGAACACAGTATCACTTAATTGGTGGCTCTGGCATAAACAGGGACCAACAGTAAAATTTTCCAGGGCTTGAACACCTAACTCACATTGATTCTCGGTTATATCGCTGCAGTGAACACCATGTCCTGCATTTTATTCCAGCACTCCTGGTGCTCAAGGCCGTGCTAAAAGTGGGGGGGTTCTTCTGTCACACCAAATACTGGAAGCACCCAATCTCTCATCTCTTCTGCAGTAATTTTAGCAGCAGTGGCTTCACTCTCTTTCTTTGAAGAAAAAAGGGAGGTTTTTCTCACCATTTCCCTCAGAAACAAGGAGAGAAAACTGTTAAAACTGATCCTGCATTTATATCAGACTCACAAACCATGCTGAATCCAAGTTGTTGCATCCTTGCAAAGATGTGTTATCTTTTTCCCCCTCTTTACCTCAGTGGGCCTGCCAAAGCTAGGATTCACATTTGTCAGAAACTGGAAGAGCAGTCATAGTCTTGTACCTATGAAATGTGAACTTCTGTATACACCCTCAGAGGTGCTCAGTCCTGCACTGTGATCCTTCTCTCAGCAGAAAGGCCAAGCAGAAGGTCCATTAACCAAGTGTCATCTCAACAATTGGTCTATCAGCCACATACCAGGAGAATTTCATTGTTGGCTATTTTGACTTAGCCTTTAAGGTGAGGTTTGTCAGCCTCACTTCAATTGCTGTGAAGGTAATGGAGCAAATCCTCCTGAAAACCATCTCCAAAGGTATTAAGAATAAGAAGGTGATTGGGAGTAGACAGCGTGGATTTACAAAGGGGAAATAATGCCTAACCAATCTAATAGCATTCTGTGATGAAATTATTAAGGTAGTGAATGAAGGAAGAGCCTTGGATATTGTTTATCGTGAATTCAGGGACAATTTTAACACTGGACACTGCTATAGCATCCTTATAGACAAATTGATGAAGAACAGACTAAATGGAAAGTGAAGTAGACTGAAAATAACTGCTGACTTCAAAAGCTTGTGATCAGCAGTGCAAAGTCCATCTTGAAGCCAGTCCCTGCTGGTGTACCCAGGGGTCAATACTATAATGAATACATTGTAGCATCTTTATTAGTCACCTAGGTGACAGGACAGAGCATTTCTGCAGAAGGTTTGCAGGTGATGCAAAATTGCAGGGGGGAGTGGCTGATATGCCAGATGGCCTGTCATTCTGAGGAACCTTGAAGGGCTGGAGAAATGGGCCAGCAGGAATGTCATGAAGTTCATCAATGGGAAACACAAAGCCCTGTACCTAGGGAGGACTAATCTCATGTACCAGTGCACACTTGGGCGTGACTGACTGGAAATGTGCTTTATGAGAAAAGACGTGGGGGACCTGGTAGACAGCAAGCCAGTAATGTATTCTCGCAGCAAAGATGGCGAACTGCAACAGGGGTGTATGAGGAAGAGAGTGGCCAACAGGTCAAGGGAGGTGACCCTTTCCTTCTACTCAGCCCCAGTGGGACACATGTAGATAGCTGAGTCTATTCCTAGGGTCCTTAGTACAAGAGGGACATAGCGATATTGGAACAGATCCAGTGAAGGGTCACAAACATGATTAAAAATGATTAAAGCATGGAGCATCTGATACAAGATAGCTGTGACTCCTTGGCCTGGAAAAGTCTCCAGGGATCCTACCCCTATAACCAAATACCTGATGGAAGTAAGCAAACAAGACAGAACCGGGGTCTTTCAGTGGTGCCCAGTGATGTATTGGGAGGTAATGGGCAAAGAAAGAAACATAGGAGGTTTCTTCTCAACATAAGAAAACACTTTTTTTATTTTTTAACTTCAGGATAGCCATACAAAGGCACAGATTGCCCAGAGAGGTTGTGAAGTCTCTATTCTTGGAGATACTCAAAAGCTGATAGGAGATGACCCTAAGAAACCTGTTGTAGGTGACCACTGCTCTGAGCAAGGGGTTGGATTAGAGGTTCTCTAGAGGCCCTTTTCTTAAATGGATTTGGACTCGATTTGAGGAGGTAGAATGTCTGTTCTGCTTTGAAAAACCATGTCTACTCTCCTGGCTTTCACTGTCATGGAAGAAAAAATAGGTTTAAGTGCTTTTACTACCAAAACTTGTAATTATTGTGTAATATAAGCAGTATTTTTCTCTTCTGTGGTTGTGCTAAAGCCTTGTGTTACATATCACAAAAAAAACCCACCAAACAACAAAAACTAACAAACTCCTCCCTGCCCCCCAAAACTCTCAGTAAATGATATCCATTTGGGAAAGTCACCGCTCTTGAAAATGTACTTACACTTTGTACAACCTATATTACCAAGTCCACAGACCACTTGAGTGAGGAAACAAGAAGTTTTCAAATGTATTTCATATTTTGGCAGGAAATCAATGTCAAGCAGCTGTCCTGTGACAGCTGCAGAACTTGTCCAGGTATGCTGAAACAGTTGGGAGTGGTTGAAGAACATTTGAGTAAAAATTGTGGAGCTTATCAAGCTTTGTGCTTGCAGAGTTGCATCTGACTATCTCACTTGCATTTGCAACTCTCTTTAGGCACCTCTTTTGGCTATAACTCTTTATCCGTCTCATCCTGAAAATCTGTGAGGCACATTGTGAAATCCTCAATTTGCCAGGGATGATGGCAGGTTTTAAACAGAAAAGAAGTCTGTCAGGCTGCAGAAGTTAGCAATGTACTCAGGACTGGAGCTGTCATCTGGACTGCAGGAAGTCTGGGCTGCTGGAACAGCAGCTGCTACCGTCCATACCAAGTGTTTAGAGTCCTTGAGCCACTCTCTGTAAATAGAATTCTGCTGATCTTCTTCTACTTTCCCTATTTATTTTGTGTCAGTGTGGAGACTCTTTCAGCAATACTTTTGTGAAGTTCAAGCAAATCACAGTGTCACTACAAGGGCTTCAACAGAGTGGTGCTGATTTTTTGTAGAGCTAAGTTTGATCCAAAAAAAATTTTTGTGGCCACTTTAATGACTGAATCATTTTGTTGTTCAGTCAAGTCTTGCTCGTAAGTTCACAAACTACTTTCCTCCAGTGTCCTTCCTACAAATGTAATGGCAAATGGCTCTGTTCTGAAAAGTTTAGTGTAGTCAGCTAAAATTTGCTCTCACAATGCCTGGTGAAAATGGTGATAGGTAAATCTCCATCCACTTGAAATAGTTGAACCCTTATACTGAAGTTAAATATATTACCAAAATATTAGACCACGCTAATCAATATCATATAAGAATAAAAACTATTATATGAATGACATTCAGAATGCTCCATCTCAATCAGGAAAGAAAGGGGAAACATGTACTAAGCAATTTGACCCTTAAACGGAAAGATTAATTGTACTGTTAAGTAAAATTTGACACAAAAATGTGTCAAAATGACTCATTCCTTTCTATGGTTAAGAGCACATTAATCATTGTAGATACTGGATTCTTGGTGAGTCTAATTAGCAATTAGATAATGTTTCCAATGTATTTTCTTCAAAGTCCATTGCTTTCCTTCCTTCCTTTTCAATTGTACACATACATTTCTCAGTGCAATATGGTATATGGTATTATACCAGATAAAGTATAGATGACAGCTGGTTATTAATATTGATGTACACTTATTTAAATATCATAACCCTGAGGTGTTAACTTATATCATCCTCGGTAAAAATCTAACAGATTTGAATGTATTATCTACCTGATAGAAACAAATCATCCTCACAGCAGTTTGGTAGCACTTAGTCATTTGCAGAAACTCAGTTTCTTAAAAATACAGTTTTACACCAATTAGTTAATTTATGTCTATGAATTCATAGAATCAAAAAATCATAGAAGAGATTGGGTTGGGAAAGACCTCCAAGATCATCAAGTCCAACCCCTGATCCAACTCCAGTTACTATATCATGGCACTAAGGGCCACATCCAATCTCTTTTTAAAAACCTCCAGGGATGGTGAATCCACCACCTCACTGGGTAGGCTGTTCCAATGCCTGATTACCCTCTCTGTAAAGAATTTCTTCCTAACATCTAACCTAAACCTCCCCTGGCAGAGCTTGAGCCCATGTCCCCTTGTCTTATTGTTGGTTGCCTGGGAGAAGAGACCAAGCCCCACCTGGCTATAACCTCCCTTCAGGTAGTTGAAGAGAGTGATGAGGTCACCTCTAAGCCTTCTCTTCTCCAGACTAAACAACCCCAGCTCCCTCAGCCTCTCCTCATAGGACTTGTGCTCAAGTCCCTTCACCAGCCTCGTTGCTCTTCTCTGGACCTGCTCCAGCACCTCAATATCCTTCCTGAACT